>NC_132821.1:9964290-10009290 GCF_048594095.1 Paramormyrops kingsleyae | reverse complement strand
TGCCGGGGGGCCGGCAGGGAGGCCTCGGTTGCCTGGTTCTCCTGCCTTCGCAATGGGCCGGGGGGGGGGCTGGGTGCTGCCACCTCCCCTGACGGCATCATATGCCAGCACATCCAATGACAAATCAGGTCACACCTACACTTGCACATACATACAAGAATGGTTGAGCGATCAATATCATTATTATTATTACTTTTTAGGGTATGTTAGAGGTTTAGGAATTGAAATATACATATATAACGGTACGGTCACGTGTGTGTATGCTACATATATATAATACCGATTTGTCACATTATTAATTATTATTATTATCACTGATGTTGTTATAATTCTTGTTGTTTGATGAGTGTTATGTTTCTTATGGTTGTTTGTATTCTGTATTCCTCTTAGGACTGGACGATATGGCAAAAATTTATATCACGATATATTTCTTACTTTTGGTCGATACGATATAATTCCGATATCGATATGGACAATATTAAAAAGACTCAGGAAAAAACTGCCGAGGACACACACAATGGATGTCTGCAAACTGAATTTGCAAAGTCTATAATACCTCCAGGCTCCTCCTATTAAAATTATATAATTTTTTTTTTAATAAAAACAGTACAAAAAAAAATAAGGTTCAATTTCTCATTAATGCAATTATCTAATAAACCAATCACATGGCAGTTGCTACAATGCATTTAGGGGTGTGGTCCTGGTCAAGACAATCTCCTTAATTCCAAACTGAATGTCAGAATGGGAAAGAAAGGTGATTTAAGCAATTTTGAGCGTGGCATGGTTGTTGGTGCCAGACGGGCCGGTCTGAGTATTTCACAATCTGCTCAGTTACTGGGATTTTCACGCACAACCATTTCTAGGGTTTACAAAGAATGGTGTGCAAAGGGAAAAACATCCAGTATGCAGCAATCCTGTGGGCGAAAATGCCTTGTTGATGCTAGAGGTGAGAGGAGAATGGGCTGACTGATTCAAGCTGATAGAAGAGCAACTTTGACTGAAATAACCACTCATTACAACCGAGGTATGCAGCAAAGCATTTGTGAAACCACAACACGCACAACCTTGAGGCGGATGGGCTACAACAGCAGAAGACCCCACCGGGTACCACCCATCTCCACTACAAATAGGAAAAAGAGGCTACAATTTGCACGAGCTCACCAAAATTGGACAGTTGAAGACTGGAAAAATGTTGCCTGGTCTGATGAGTCTCGATTTCTGTTGAGACATTCAAATGGTAGAGTCAGAATTTGGCGTAAACAGAATGAGAACATGGATCCATCATGCCTTGTTACCACTGTGCAGGCTGGTGGTGGTGGTGTAATGGTGTGGGGGATGTTTTCTTGGCAGACTTTAGGCCCCTTAGTGCCAGTTGGGCATCATTTAAATGCCACGGCCTACCTGAGCATTGTTTCTGACCATGTCCATCCCTTTATGACCACCATGTACCCATCCTCTGATGGCTACTTCCAGCAGGATAATGCACCATGTCACAAAGCTCGAATCATTTCAAATTGGTTTCTTGAACATGACAATGAGTTCACTGTACTACAATGGCCCCCACAGTCACCAGATCTCAACCCAATAAAGCATCTTTGGGATGTGGTGGAACGGGAGCTTCGTGCCCTGGATGTGCATCCCACAAATATCCATCAACTGCAAGATGCTATCCTATCAATATGGGCCAACATTTCTAAAGAATGCTTTCAGCACCTTGTTGAATCAATGCCACGTAGAATTAAGGCAGTTCTGAAGGCGAAAGGGGGTCAAACACCGTATTAGTATTTAGGTGAGTGTATATTGATATCGAATTATTGTCCAGCCCTAATTCCTCTATACTTAATTTTTTTCCATCCCACCTACATTATTAGTGTTATTATCTCTGTATACCTTTTTTTTTTTTCTCTCTCCCCCTCTCCCCATGGTGATTGATGTCTGTTATTGTTACGCTTGTTGTTTCTATATCCCCCCCCTGTTTTTCTTTTTTTTCCTTTTTCCACGGTACTGGGGAGTTCGGAGCGGCCACACACTTTGCTCTTGAATGTAATATAAAATAAAGTTGTCCTCCGAAGAGGGGGGGTGCTGGCAATAAGAAAAAAGAAAAAAAAAAAAAAAAGATTTAGATACTCTTGTTTTATTTTGTCATCATCAGTTATTTTCCATTTCTGGAACAAAGCTCTTTTCCTCCTTACTTTATACTTTATTTCCCTAGTAACCCACCTAGGTTGCAATTTCCTAGATTTATTCTTGCTGGAAACAGGTATGAAGTCCTCTTGCACTTGCAATAATGTGCTTTTAAAAAATTCCCATGCCTCTTCAACAGTTTTGTTTTTTAACTCCATCTAGTTCACAGTTTCTAGTTTTAATCTCATACAATTGAAGTTAGCCTTCCTAACATTATATATTTTTGATTTGGACTTTGCTCTTCGGGCACTAAACTTAACCTCAAATTTAACCATGTTATGATCGCTACTGTCAAGTGGTTCTAAAACGTCTAATTTACCAATCCTGTCCTGGTTATTAGAGAAAACAAGATCAAGAATGGCATCTCCCCTGGTAGGGGTGTTAACAAACTGAGTAAAAAAACAATCCTGTACTAATTCCACCATCTCCAGTTCATTTTCAGAAAAGCCAGCAACAATGTCCCACTGCATCCCCGGTAGATTTAAATCACCCATAACTACCACATCATTTTTATTGCTCATAATCCTAATATCACTGTATAACAATCTGCTTTCCTCAGCAGCTACATTAGGTGCTCTGTAACAAACACCGACAATTAGGCATTTTGAGTTTTTAGCATCTAATTTTACCCATATAGCTTCTGCAGTTTTACTTATATCAGTAAGCTCCCTTGCCTGCAAGTTTTCCTTTACATATACTGCAACACCACCTCCCTTCTTACCTATACGGTCTTTACGGAACAACGTGTAACCATCCATATTATATTCTTGTCCATCCTTTTCTCTCAACCACGTTTCAGTTATTGCTATAATATCATAAGAGTCCGATGAGATAAGAGCCTCTAAATCATGAAATGTATTCCTAATACTCCTGCCGTTTAAATACAGACAACAAAGGGTAGGCCTATTACGGTGCCCACTTATAATATGATTTTTTGTGGCTTTCCGTTTCCCCCCAGTTGCATACTTAACTAACCTCCCTGCCCCCTCAGTCCCTAGTTTAAACATTCCTCAACTACTCTACAAATACGCCTTCCCAGTACACTGGTTCCCCTCCGGTTCAGATGCAACCCATCCGGCTTGAACAGGTCCCACCTGTTCCAGAAGGTCCTCCAGTGCCCCATAAACCTAAACCCCTCTTTCCTACACCATCCTTTTAGCTACGCATTTAATCTCCTTATCTCTGCTAACTTAGTCTGACTTGCGCGTGGCACGGGGAATATTTCAGAGAATACCACCATGGACGTTCTGCTTCTAAGCTTATTGGCGACTTCTATAAATTTATCCTGCAGAACAGCCCTCCTACCCTTGCCTATGTCGTTGGTGCCAACATGCACCACGACAACTGGATCCACCCCAGCTGGGGCAAAAGCTTGTCCACACGACCTGGAAGGTCTCCTACCTGGGCACCAGGCAGGCAAGACACCGTACGGGACCCTCTATCACGTGTGCACACATAACTGTCTACTCCCCTAATAATTGAATCCCCCACTACCACAACCTCCCTCTTCCTGGGGGGAGGGGGCTCCTCAGTGCCCAAGGGCCCACCTGCCTCCCCAGTCCCTTCCGGCTCTAAAGCTGGAAGCACCTGAAACCTGTTAGACACAGACACCTCAGGTGATGCCGCCTCTGTAACGTGTGTACGCCTTTTCCTGCGTCTACGACCTACGGTCACCCAGCTCTCTCGACCCCTCTGCTCTTCATTCTCCCTCCTCCCCGCTAGTGGCGTACACACCATCTCCCTAAACGGCGTATTAACTGGCTCCTCTAACTCACTGTTGCATTGGATGAGAGCCAGTTGCTCCTCAAGGTAACGAACCTTGACCATGAGTGAGTCCACTAGCTTACATCGCTCCCAGATGAAGTCCGATTGGACACTAACGTCCAGAAGGGCAAACATCTTGCAAACGCAACGCTGAGCCGGCCCCATAATTAACTAACTCACTATGACCCCGTACTCCCAGCCCAGTAAATTTATATAGTGTATTTAACTATAAAGATTAATTTGCGTAACGATAAATGCAGTAAAGTGCCGAGTACCTAAAATAAGTTATTACTTGTGTTAAAACGGAACTTAATTATTATTTTTTTTAAATTGTATTTAAAATTTTAAACCTGATAAATTTACTACTACTTACCAGAAGAACTTCTGCCTGAACCAAGTATGAACTAAAAACAAGGCAAAATCGAAGTTGCACTTGGGAGGTCGAAAAACCACAAAAACCCCCACACAGCAGGCTACTGCCGGAGCGGGAAAAAAGTGGAAAATGTCCTCCCGGCCCCGACTGGCGACCGAGCAAAGCTCAGGAGCAACTGTCCTTTTCCGGCGCTGGGTAACGATACCGACGTTAGATATTATTAGTTATTATCGCCCCGCGGGTGTTTGTTTCGGAGTTTAAATGCGTACAGAAAACGCCGCTCACGCGACACCCGCAGCTCAATGTCGGTAATAATCGCGCTGTTAATTAACAGACAGGACAGACAAGCACTCACGCCCACCGAAATAAGAACAATAAACAGAAATAAAACAGCCACCCACGTAAACAGGTAAAGCACACAAAACACTCAAAATATACGTTCAAAATACGTTAAAAACACTCCAAAAACAATCCCAAACAATCGCTGCAGCTCAACACCACTCTCTCGCAGCAATCAGTCAGTGCAGATAAACTGCCCCTGTCTCTTGTACCCTTTGGTTTTCTATGAGGCCTGTGATTGATCTTACTGGTGTCATTTCAGCAGCACAGGTGGTTATGTGAGCAGACAGCCGGGATGCCACCAGTAATTTCTGTGTGTACAGTCAGAGGGGTCTAAATACCCAGCTTCATGTATTACTGCAGAAGGTCTCAGTGCTTATCAGGGGGCAAGATCAGTGTTAGGGGTCAAGGCTAAACCTGGTTGTCTTTCACTCTGCAGCAGATTTGGAGAGCTAGTTACCCTCTAGCTGGTAGAGACTGGGGGCAGCCCTGGGGGCCTCACACCTCCAGGCTTGTGGTTTTGGTATCTGGTCCAGCTCTCTGTGGGCAGTTTGCATGGTCTTCCTGTATCTTTGCTGGTTTCCTCTCAGTTCTCCGGTTTCCTCCCACAGGTTGGAATGTTTTTCCATGTAAAGGGCAGCCAATAGCGACATTTTTGCCTCTCAGTGCATTCAGTCGCGCTACATGACACTTTTCTTGATGGTGAACGTGCCCTGTGTGCACACTCCCTGCACCCTTCGCGGTGCCCTCAGCAGTCAGTTCCCGCGTAGAGGAGTCTCCTAGCTGCTGGCGAAACACCAGCCTCAAAACCACATGATCTTCAGATCATTTCCTCCCTCTGTTCTCAAAATTAGTTTCTCTTTATTCTTAACTGACTGTTTGGTAGCAGCATTTGTGCGTTGGGTAGGAGGTGCAGGTGCGTCTGTGTGTGATGGAGAGAGAGAGCTGGAGCACAAAGCAGCAAAATCAGGACTATAAACAGCACTGTTCCTCCACAGTGAGATGAGTGTGATTTTTAATTTTTTTTTGGGGGGGGGATGCAAGGCAGAGTTGGTGGTAGGTAGGTAAGCAGGTATGTAGGTAGGTCTATCTGTCTAATCATGTCTAATCATGCAATATCAAAGAGAAGGACAGCCCCAGACAATTGATTTCATTATTGTGATAACTCAAAAAGTATTTGACAGATCTATGGATAATAGATGATCCGTGACTGATTTAATTTTGTGACGAAGCACTCCAGGATTGAAGCGGTGTCACGTAGTGATGGCACATGAAAGGACAGCCATAGGTGTAGATTCAGTGAACCTGGTTACATTGAGACAAGTCGCCCAGTGTAGGGCTTTCAATAATAATGATTGTTGCATAGGTGGGAGGAGTGTGTGGGGGATACAGGTTGTTAAGGGTAGGGGTGTGTGAGAGTGGGGACATTGAGTTGGATTGTCATGCCTTATAGTCAGAAGCCCATGTCTTCTGTTGCCCTTGCCGTGGTTCCCCAAAGTCTCTCTGTCTCTTTAGTTTATCCAGATATTAGATATCTGACTCATACCCCTGCCATCTCAGCACTCCTGACTGTTGGCTTTGAATGTGACCATGACTGTGTCTGTGTGCAGTTTGCAGGCTTCCTCTGTTCACATGGCATTTCTCCAGCTTCCAGTGCCCTGCAATGGACTGACATGCTGTTGAAGGTTTACCTCACTTTACACTGTGTGCTTCCTGCATTAGGATCTAGATTATTATACTAATGATTAAACAGCAATGGTGAAACATACGGCTCTTTCAGGCAACAGTGATACCCAACTAATGTATAGCGTTTGTTTTTAAGGTGAAATGAGCTCCAATTAAAAGAGAGCTGAGCGTATCGATTGGCTAACATTCCCACAGTGCCTCTGCAGGAGTCCTTTTAGACACCAAGTTCTGTGGTTCCAATTAGCACCATGAAGGTGCACAATGATATTCATGGGTACCATGGTCTGCAGCCAAATCACAATTATTTAAGACGTTTTCTAGATTTTACATGTCTGCAGTGTTGGAACACACAATACACACAATATATATGCGGTGGGGCAACTTTTGCCCCCACTGTCTAAAAATGGGGGCATTTGCAATATTTGGGGACACTCTTTAAAAATTGTACTTAGAGCACAAAGTTTATGTTTTATGAGAGAAGAGCCCAGATTAAAATGCACACAGTAATCAGCACCTTGTGCCAACATGAGTAAATAAGAATAATATTCCTATCAGGGGTTTTGCGAGGCTGAGACTGAAGCTTTACCCTTTGTTTCCGCTGAGAGACGTGCGGCGTGACTCATTTCCCCAGGCCTACAAATTATCTTAGATCGGCGTTCACGGTTTGAGATTCAGATCGAGCTCTAGGTAATTTTTTTCGAACTGGTTGGTTCGACTTTTAAGAAATTCAAGTTCTAATGAGTTTGAGAACTGAGGTACCGCTCTACTAATAAATACAAAACACAAAATACTGTACATGTATGAAGTAATTGCCAGTTTATTGGTAAAATATTTTTGTTAAAGCTTTTTAAATATTACATAATAATATGTGATATAAAAACCTGTGAGAATCCAAATACTATCTACAACTTCATAGAGTATGATACTCAATGCAGCCTCTGCAAATGTTTCCAGAATCTAGCCGGGGCAATTTCTTCTGATGTAGCAGCAGATCTCCATCATGATCTCCAAACTGCAGCTGACAGTGTGTGAGGAGCAGGAGAGAGATCTCTACTCAGTACCACTGTAATGAGAGACACTCACCTGTGAGCCCAGCAATGAGAAGAAACAGGAGCATCAGAGGATCCATACGTGTGTGTGTCACTGAGCCCAGATCTGTGTAGACTGACACTCACTTCCTCATCCTCTGTACCTTCACTGTCTCTGTCGTTTCTATTCTCACACACAGCAGACAGAGTGAAGGGGGAGTGGACACTTTAAACAGGAAGTGACAAAACCACAAGGCTGAATGTTTAGCACTTCAGCAAGACATAACATCCATCCATCCATCCATCTTCTATACCTGCTTATTCTGTGCAGGATCCTGATGGCCCACAGTCTATCCTGGAAGCTATGGCATAAGGCCGGGAATAACCCAGGATGGGGCAGCAACCCACTGCAGGGCAAACACACCATTCACACACATGCACACTGTTAGGAATGGCTGAGGCCCGAGGCTTCAGGAACCAGAGAAGGCCATGGAGTTCCAAAACGTGCAAAAATGTATTGTCCTTGTTCACAAAAGTGCACAAATACACAGTATTAACAACAACAAAATCTCAATCAAACAGGCTATACCCTAGCAGACCCTGGATCCATAACAACAATCTTTTAGCCCATTCTCCAGGGTTTATATAGATTTCTTAACCCCTCTCCTTAGGACAACTAATCTAACAATTATCATCCTCAAAACAATACATCCCACATACACAATTCGAAAATACACTATCCAAAACCACAATTTTATTAAAATTTATTCATAAAACCAACAAAGGCTAAAATATCAATTTTATTGTAATGTGCAAAAATCCCCTCCCCAACCACTTGGTTTAACCCAACAAATTGTGAACACCCTTCCCCTCCAAAATCACACAATTGTAATGGAAACACCCAGCTGGACAATCCTGGATCGAATCCATATCTACTACAAGGTAGAAGGAAAATACCAAAATATCATTTATAAGATATCCGCATCATGATCATCACTATGTTTAACTTAACATCGCGCCGACATCGGGGGAATATGGGCTCAAATGTTCGATGGTGATGTTTCTGCAACAGAGATGTTTGCCGATGGATTTTCAAGCACCGCGGAGATATAGTGCTAATGCATGTGTGCTCTCTGGGTACTGATATTACTTTAGTGTTGCTACTGTGAGCCAGACAATACGACTGTCTAATTGTACCTATCAGCGTACCTATAATATCACCCATTCATTGCGCCACGGTAAGGTCGGATGGCGTTACATCATAAACAGGAAATTAGGGGAACATGCTGCCTTTATCCATTAATATTTTCACGCAAGACAAAGGTAACGAGTCCGTTGAAATTTCAGTACCTTGCGTTTTTTAATTTGAAATGGTAATTAGTTACATTACTCCTTACAGACAAAAGTAGTGGAATTACAGTAACGCGTTACTACCAACATTCCTAGGTAGCTAGGTTTGCTAATGCTAAGGTTAGCAGTGCAGCCTTATGCTACTTCCTCTCGCAAGATAAGACAGCCTTACTGTCACTGTGCAAATACAATAAGATGTCTTTGGAGCAAGCATGTTAAGGATAAAACCACAAGTAAAAAACAATATGAAATAAAAGAAATATTCACCAACAGTAAAGAAGAACAAAGATGAATAAAATACTGGTACTAGAAGCAAAGAAACCAGTAAAACATAGTCAGAGAAACATTGGAAAGCTCGGAACAGCTGCGAATGTGCCTCCATCATTGTTCATAATTCTTCAGTTGACGTTGCTACAGTGGAAGAGTGAAATGGCTGAAGATTAATTACAGCCCTGCTGCCTAACTGTCCGGGGGTCAGACAGAGCAGAAAATAAACCACCGCGGGAACCTTTCCATGAAAACTATTAATTAAAACCGATACCTGTACGAAAAACACAACATCGCAATAAGTGTATCGACATATCCCTAGATTCTTAGGAATATTAGCACTACACCAAAATTTCCAACTGTGCTAAATATTCAGTTGTAAATCAAAACCACAAGTGAGATAAGAACGTCTCCCGCTCATTCCCCTCCATCAAATCTTCCACTAACTGAATGGGTCGCTTAATTGTCGCTATGAATTCTGGGAGTCTGTGGAAGGTCACGACCGCAGCTCTCGCGTTACTTGCTACCAGGAAGAAATTGTATTCAAATACTGTAATAGCGACCTAATAATTTTAACAAAGATCAAATTTTATTTAGATATATATATATATATATATAAATCAATTATACAGACACGACCTGTATTGTGTCATTCTACATCTTGTTTTGATAATATATTTGTATTGCGTAAACATATTCGATATACAGCCCAGCCACAATTGGTTTCTTTGTCACCCGGAAACTTAGCAACTGTGTTGTGAGCGGATCTGCAGCGCTTTTCTCTTTTTAAACGTGTCTTCTAAATTTGCGGTGCTTCTATTATTTTTCCGCGCTTTTGTTAATGTACATCGTGTGTGTTGTCATTTGGTTAAAGTGTTTGACGACTTTGCAGCGCGCTGACACTAATTGGCCACAGTACCATAGCAACCGCATCATAACAATTGTAGTTGCACTTCGAGTTAATTTGATTTGAACATTCAAAGCAGCTCAGATTTGCAGCTTCCCAGCGAGAGACAAGACGTGATCGAGATGTCTGCCCTGAACGCCACTGTGTGCCTCTGGAGAATCGACTGGCTCCTGCCAAATGGGGCAGTCAGTGTCCGGATTGCTCCGAAAGACATCCCCGGTTCAGTTAGCCATGGTAAGGACGGCAAAGTGATGCCCAGAATAGCTCAGCACTCGAAGAATGAAAGTCAGAATATGGTTGGCTGGTCTTGTTGAATCTTGCAGTCTGTGATAACTATCTTATTTTGGAACTACATGTCTTAGGATACTAGATAATAAAATGGTTGACTTTTAGGCAAACGGTGATTTGTTACCATGAAGCAGTAAAAATACGGGGCTCTTTTCGGCATGTCTGCTGTATTGTATAATGAAATCAGTAAAATCTGTCGCTGTGATGTGTGGATGGATGAAGTTTTAACTTCTTTTTTTTTGACTGGCTATATTTACCATAATATAAGCTGCACAGAAATGGTCCTCATATTGTTTTAAAGCTATTGTCCAGCTCTATAGGTTGAACAAATAATATGCCATCCCCATACGAATAATTACCATGGGTTATTAAAGTATTAAAAATTCAATAACAAAACACCTGTATTTCAAAATTGATCAATTTTTTAAATAAATCTAGCAAATAATGTCATGAACATCTCCAGAAAATTTGGTCTTTGGTTTTTACGTTGTTGCTGAGACATCATTACTTAATTATGTGAAATGTCTTTCAAAACCACAGTTCCTTACAATGCTGTTAGCAGTAGCAGAATAGCAGTTAGTGATCAAGGCATGGTACAGGGTTATTATTTTTCATGACAATTTCAACTATTGCCAGAACTAGCTGTGGAAATATAATTTAAATTAAAACATTTCAAATTACTATCAAAATTGAATAAAAAGACAATATTGCCAAAGTAACTGGGGAAAAAAGAGAATTAATGACAGTCAGAATAGTTTATTTTCCTCTTAAGTTTACACCTTTGACTAGACACTGGCCTACTAAAAAGGGCCTTCATTTGTCAAAAAGCCTGAACAAAACAAAAATAAATAAACTAGATTGGCTTTTATGCTACTAGGGCGAGGAAAGCATTTCAACATTGGTGTAATAATGCATAAGATACATCAGTTTCCAGTGTGTTTTTTCGCTGTTGTTCTGCATATCAGGGAATCTGTGCACTAACTGGTGTGTTTTTATAAGTCAAGTTCCCCTGTTGAAACGCAGGCGGCCCGATTCAAGACCAGCGCATAAGTCTCCCAAGCTTGCGTTTCCTGTATCCAATAAGATGGCAGAATTTTTCTCAATGTGCAATACTGACTGCCAAGTGTGATATCTGTGATGTATGTGATGTAGTTTTGTTGTAGAGTGACATAAGGATTCACTTGAATTAAATGTGCTGTCCCCTGTCTTTTTAACCCCAAAGGACGAACCAGCACCAGTGGTGGAGGCCATCGGAGGAAATGCCGCACTGGGCCGCCGGAACCCAGCTCCATCACCGTGTCTGCCGCCACTTCGTCTACTCCCTCCCCGGTGGCAACCAGCAGGGGTCAGCAGGGCTCAGGACGCCGTAGAAATACGGCGGGAGGCCGGTCAGGACGTAGAAATTGGCGTAAAAAACAAAAGGGGCCATTTACAAAAAATTTACAGAATCTAGTACGCTTCAGTAACTGCAAATTGGGAAACCCGTTTGACTCAACCCAAGTGGGTGAGAAGATCCCGTGTGAGGATCTCACCCAGAGTGACGACGAGGTTGCAACCATCCTGTGTCGCACTCCATCTATGTCAGAGCCTGAGCCTGAGCCCTGCTCACCGGCCTTCTCCTCCACTTCATTCTTAGTTCCGTCACCCATCCCATCCTCTTTTGTCTCCTCTCCATCTCCATCTTTTTTTACAGACTCTCCTCCTCCGTCACCACACGTAGTCTCACATGTAAGCCCAGCCCCACATCCATCTTCAGCTCCGGCCATGGTTCATCCCACCCCTCCGTATCAGGTTCCAGCGCACCCCTCATCTCAGCTGGTTACGGGTCCGACACCCCCATTTATGTCCCCTTCTGTTGTTTTTGAAAAAATGGAAAGATTCAATAAGTTGCATACTGTAACTATTATCTTAGCAACTACCCTAAAATGACCTATGAGGCCAAGTGCTTAACTTACCATTGGTGTATTCAGTTTTGGAGTGAGTTTTTAAATGCAATTTCCATCTGCAAGCAGGGGAGGGACCAAAACCTAGAGGCTCACTACACGTATGTTGACAATTGGGTTGATGAAGCTGAGGTGATATTTCCTAATGATGCGCTGGACCAGCTGAGTGCCATCCCCGGGGTCCTGGAGTTGGCTGTGGAGATGGGCTATCTGTGTGATGTAAATAGTTTTTTATAGAACCTGTAAATAATTAGGTGAGAGATCTCACAAGTACTTAGGATAAGATAAGATTAAGATAGTTTAACCTTAACTTATCCTAAGTTTGTATGACATAAGATTAGAATAAGATAAGACTAATATAGGTTAAGATAAGATTTTGTATAACATAAGGTAACATAGAATAAGATAAGACTAATATAGTGTAAGTTAAGATAAGGTTAAGATAAGATTTTGTATAACATATGGTAACATAGAATAAGATAAGACTAATATAGTGTAAGTTAAGATAAGGTTAAGATAAGATTTTGTATAACATATGGTAACATACAGTAGAATAAGATAAGACTAATATAGTGTAAGTTAAGATAAGGTTAAGATAAGATTTTGTATAACGTAAGGTAACATAGAATAAGATAAGACTAAGATATAAATAAATGTGGATTATTTTGCATTTGGTTTGTGTCTGTGTGGTTATTTAAAACATTGTGAAGTTTGAAACAAAATTTGATTAGCTTAAATGATGATTGGTTAAACTCATGTACATGTAGAGAATTGTAGTGGACTTGCCATTGAATTAAAGGTTTCTTCAGTTCTCAAGTGCAATGCAAAAAACATAGAGGGGCAATTCATTAAATGATGCAAGCACAGGGACATGATTTTGGTGTTAAACCCAAATTGCATGACCATTCTGCCGCAAATACAGGCCTTTAAGGTTAAAGGTGCCATCCAACTCTACTTTGAAAACTTGTGAAACTGATAAAGTACATGTTTCTTTGTTTTCTGCACATGCGTCCACCAAACGGAAGGGGCCTGAGAGTGGCATTAAGAGTCTGCAGCTGTATATTATTATTATTATATATATAAAATTATATTTATATTATAATATTATATTATATAAGCTAATTTCCTAGATCCTTAAATTTGCAAGCATAGTGGTGACATAGTTTCATGGACAAAGAGCAAGCCCTAAATGACCAACAGCAAGCAGTTATGAAAGAGGAAAAAGAGAGAAAGAGTCCGACGGAGTCACCACTAGATCCAGTACCAGGGGGGTCAGCCACGTTTCCGTGAAACGTGATATATTGCAGTTTCTTGCATCACGCTGGAACCCCAACCTCGCTCTTAGGTCACCTAGTTTAGACTGGACGTTTGCGAGCGGGACTCTGGGCAGGCGATGTGCTCGTTTCCTCAGTCTGTTTCGGACGCCGGCGTGTGTCCCACAGTGCTTCTTTGTTCGGCGCCGCGGGGTCATGCGGCCGTGTCCTTTGTTTGGTTTGTTTTACACAAACGTAAAAGCATGGACTATACCCCTAAAGGGAGGCCTTATTGAAATAATATGGATCATTTAAGGCCTGCATTCAAATATTACATTAAAATGACTAAATTAAAATTATTAAGTTTACCCATCTTTATCACTCTGCCTTAAACAAAGGAGACGCCTGAAACTCATTCCGGTCCATCTCCTCGGTATACAGAGTACACTTTAGATGGGCAGTAAGTGCATTTCCCTGCCACTCCAGGGAAGCCGGTGTGGATGTGCAGGCTAGCTGTTTGGTCCCTGTTTCAGGTTCATGCGGCAGAATCTGCAAAGGCGCCCTGCTTGTCGTGAGTCTGGCCTTTTCCTCTTTTTCTCCATCTTCTCAACCCGTTTCTTGGCAGCCTCCAGCTCCTTCTGGAAGAATTCTGTCTCTGCAAATTCATCTAAGGCCATTTTGGGGTTAGAGAGCCCCTCAGCAAAAAATGTTACGTTTGTAAACAAAAATCAGGTAACACTACTTAAGGCCATTGCTTTAGCAATTTATAAAGACATTCATAACTAATAATAATGAATCCGTAAAGTATTAGAAACATGGCTATAATTATTTATCAAAAGGCATAACACATTATACCCATGTGTATTATGCATTATGAATGATTTATGAAGCTCTCATCTGGAATGCACTATAGATACCCTCATAATGCATTATGATGGTCGGAATAATACAGCTTTCTACTGCATTACAAAGGTATCTATAGTGCATTATAGATGAGAGCTTCATCAGGCAGTCATAGTGCATAATAAACATGGCAATGTGTTATGCCCTTTTAGAAATATAGCCGTGTTTATAATGCTTCATGAATGCATCATAATGCATGGTCAATGTGTTTAAAAATGACTAAAACAAAAAAAGATGTTACCAAAAATCATTTATGGTTCTGCCTGTGATGCTATCAACACTCAAGCTTTTCTGGTCAGTGCAATTTATAATTGTTCAGACAGATAATAGTCTACCATGTGAGCGATGCTCAGGTCACTGATCAACACAAGTTTGTCAGAAACGGACTGACAAGATTTTTTAACGTTATGACAAAAAACTATACACACAAATATGTAAAACGATCATGTCCATTCATTATCCCATGTGCCATTTTACTACAAGCCATGGACACATAGGCTATGCGGCAAACCTAGCTTCAGCCTCTTACCAAGTGAGCGATGCTAGCTAATTGGTGACACAAAATTACTGTCAGTACCGTGGCGACAAGATTTTATCATACAACAACATAAAAACCACACACATTATCAAATAACGGTCATGACAATTCATTATTTAGTGCATAATTACAGGGAACGTATGAGAGATAAAAGTCTGTCAGTTCTCTCTCGTCAAACAAGTGAAATGGATGCGAGTGATAATGTTACTATAAGCGAGCTGTTATGAAAACACCTGGTGGTATAACTGTAAATTTATCCTGTAGTTCTACATTTATCTCAAACATGTCATTCTGACACTGATATGTCTTCAAGCCATCATTAGTGGCTCCCTCATCTGGCCTCAGTAGGGGTTGCATCCCAGAGCCACCAGCAGCCTGCTGGTCTTGGTGGCACCCCAGTGTTTGCTTGTAGAGGAGATGCTCAGTGGCAGTGATGGTGGGAGTCCCAGATGAGACAAGATGAGCACAGAGCTGTCCAGCCCATTGTTGCCAATGGTCACATTCTACCAGAATGCCCTGACACTAACATCCAAACATCCCACGGACCCCAGCTATCCACTCTAGGGAAACTGAATAAGAAGCCTTTACCTTGGGCAGAAAATGCTTTGTTTGTGTAGTACGTCTTAGTGACAGAGTAGCAATTTCAGAGGCCATTAAGTTGAAAAATATGCAGTGAAATATCTAATGATATCTGAACATTCAAACACAGCATACAATTCAGTTTGCAAATTTAAAAAATTCTATTTAAAAGAACAGTTTAATTTCAGAGCCGACGGCCGTGTGACCATGAAATGAAATGAAATGAAATGCCGACAACATTCCTGGAGCCTTCAATTTAGCATACACAGTGCCCTCTACAGGATTCTGTCGAAACCGCATCCCCTTCAGCCTCGTTCACAAAACGTGCGAGTTGTTTTCAGCATACGTTTTTCTTTATAAATCCCAAAATCCTCTTAGATACGTACCTATGAATGTTTGGCATCTTTTTCGGTCACATGAAGCCTTTATAAATGGTTAAGGTATGTAACGGTATAGTCACATGACAAAAGATAACTTCGTGACTTAGCAAATTGCATGGTAGTTATATTACTTTAGTGTTGCTGCTGTGACAGTGCCAGACAATACAACTGTCTAATTGTACCTATCAGCGTACCTATAATATCACCCATTCATTGCGCCAGGGTAAGGTCGGATGGCGTTACATCATAAACAGGAAATTAGGGGAACATGCTGCCTTTATCCATTAATATTTTCACGCAAGACAAAGGTAACGAGTCCGTTGAAATTTCAGTACCTTGCGTTTTTTAATTTGAAATGGTAATTAGTTACATTACTCCTTGCAGACCAAAGTAGTGTAATTACAGTAACGCGTTACTACCAACATTGCTAGGTAGTTTGGGATTCAATAGATTTATAAAGAACATACAATGAATAGAGGAAAAGGAGAATATAGCTTAAAGCAGGGCATGATGAAAGGGGGGGGGGGGCTGATTCTAGAAAATGCAGTTAACTGAAACGAGAACTGACTGGCACCGGCAGGGCAGGGGGACCTAATCGGAACAGATAGAGGAAGCGACAGAAAACGTCAGCGGCCCCTACTTATCTTTTAGCCTTCCAGAAGGACAAGTACTAACCGACTAACTAGAGCAAATATCAAACATGTGGTTGTCACGTAGACGGAAGGTACCGAGAGAGGGGGGAGATTCCCAATGGGCTTTAAAAGGGAAACAGCTGATACATATGGCAGAGCCTCCTCTTGTACATGCCGAATGTATGTCAGATGGTCGCTCCCGGATTGCAATCTGTCAGAGAATAAACTGGTGACCTGCAACTTCTCCACGTGTCAGCTGTGAATCTCTTGACCCGGTGGAGACGGTGTACTCCAACACTCCCCAGCCACTCTGAAGCACTGTGCAGATCAACAGTAACCTGTCTTCACAGATATTTTCAACCAGTCACTGGATCTTTGTGTCTTAAATCATCCACAATAACACCTATTCCAAAGAAACCCAGAGTCTCTTGCCTCAGTGACTACAGACTGGTGGCTCTCACATCGGTGGTAATGAAGGCTTTTGAGAGACTTGTGCTGTCATACCTTAAAACCGTCTGTGTGTTGTCCAACTGATGGAGACGTTTTCTTAATTTGTTGTGGGTTTTTTTTATGTTTGCATGTGTTTTCTGAAGTTGCAGCGCGTTGAGCTCTCTGGGCCACCGTAGAAGAGAGACGATTTACAGCACGCAATTCATGTAGCTGATAAGACTTTAAACCAGGGGTATTCAACTAAAATTTAAAGCGGTCCAGTTAGAGAAAATTTCTTGAAGCGAAGGTCCAGAAGATCATAATGTCTAACTATTTAGTGTGATATATATTTAAGTAGCCTTAAAAAAAATAGGTTTTTTTTTTACATGGGGAAGACGAGGAGCCCCCGCCTGCCACTGTTTATCCGGGAGCTTGAAGTGGAGAGGGTGAGCAGCTTTAAATACCTGGGCATCTACATCTGTGAGGACCTCACCTGGACACTGAACACCACACAGCTGGTCAAGAAAGCTCAACAGCGGCTGTATTTCCTGAGGAGGCTGAGGAAGTTTGGCATGTCACGCAAGATCCTCAGCAATTTCTACAGCTGCATTGTGGAGAGCACACTGACCAGCTGTATCACCGCATGGTATGGCAGCACAACTGCTATGGACCGCAAACGCCTGCAGAGAGTGATAACAACTGCGGAGAAGATCATTAGGACTCCACTGCCCTCTTTGCAGAGCATTTACCATCGCAGAGCACTGAGGAGAGCTGCCTCCATCCTCAAAGACCCGACACACCCCCAACACGGACTGTTCACACTCCTGCCCTCGGGACGAAGGTTCAGAAGTGTGAAATCTAGAACATCCCGGCTAAACAACTCTTTCTTCCCCACTACAATCAGACTCCTAAATAGACGACCTACCTCAATTACATAACAGATCACTTTGCATATCATGACCTACCTCATTTGCACAACAGGTCACTTTGCACTTTAAGCTCTTTTTGCACTATTTTTCTCAAGTATGCTCTTTTGTACTTTAATTTAATTTAACCTGGCATTTGTGAGTGGACAGCAAAGTAAGAATTTCATTGTACTGAGAAATACTACTTTTCTGTACATATGATAATAAACGCTTTGAATCTTGAATCTTGAAGTGTGCCACGCCCCCCTCGCTGCCTCATGTGGAATCCACGTGTCATCAGCTGTTTCTAGTTGTGTTTCATTAGTTCTGTGTATTTAAGTCCGTGTCTGTGTGCCTTTAGGAGTGTGGTCATTAACGTTATGTAGTGGTTGTATGTACCTGACCGTGGTTTCCTAATTACACCTTGTGTTCATTCGACTCCTGTTTCCCCGTTCCATGCCTCATGATATTTATAATGGAATAATATAGATTTGCTGCGTTAGTCTGAAAGCGTGAGTGTCATGCCAGCTGCTTGAGATTTGGCAGCCCTGAAAACATACATTTTTTGTTTCACCTGAGTTGATTTATATAACAAATAATATTACTTTCAGTTTATACAGTTGTTTAAAAAGCGGAAACTTCAACGAACATGAAGTCACCAATAAACTACGTCCATTTATCCAACATGTTATATAATAGGCCTATACACTGTGTTTGAAAACTTTTCAGCTTTACGATTTCAGGACCGATCAGCCACTCTGTTAGGAACATTACGCTTTTTAGTTGCAGGTGTTAGCTTTGCTGCTGCTATTAACACTAATGGCATATTAGCGCAAACAAAGGGCTGCATACGCAGAACTACGTCTTGCTTGGCGATCAAAGGCGTTTGACTTTCATTGGCGTGGGAAACGGCGGTTCTAGTACCAACTCACTACCGAAAAGACTACAAAAGCTGCGTCGGTTAAAATAGAAGCACCCCATCAGGTTCAAAATAATAACTTTCTGTTTTGGCTATCGGTCTGGGTCCGTATGGGACAGCTTCTGGGTCCGGACCCGGACCGCGGTCCGCCTGTTAGTGATCTCTGCTTTAAACTATCTAATAATAACAAATTGCTTTACATTTTTTGATTCTTTCCTGAGCCCAGCGTGGTGAGCATATTTTATTGTAGTTACAATTCGCTTGTGGTTTATGTTAAGGTTGATTGAGATCGCGGTGGATAATTAACGTCTTCTCGCCAAATGTGATGCAGTTGTTATTTAACTATGTTTATAGGCTTATTTGTGTTGCGTGCGGTGAGCGAGCGAGCCGGGAAACAGGCGAGGCAAGCCGAGAATGCAGGCAAACGGGGTTTATTCGGGCAGACAGGACCAAGACAGCGACAAACATCAATGACGGATCTGGGGTAACGTACTCAGACGCGGACTAAATACAGAAGACAAACCAAAATAACAAGGAACAGCTGGGCACGATCGGGAAAGCACACGTGGATAATGAGGGGGCGTGGCACACATCGGGAGCGGACGGGGCGGATCATGACAGAACCCCCCCCCAAAGGCGCGCACACCGGGCGCGCCCGAGAGGAGGCGACGGACGGGACGAAACCGGGGAACAGGACCTGGAAAACAAAAGCAAAACATCAACGAGACACCGGAAACAGGACAGAGACACAGAACAGGAACAAGGACCAACAGAAAGACAGGACCTGACAAAGAACAGGAAACGCAGACAGGCAGACTGAGAAAGGAGACACAGAGGGGACAGAAAACGGAGGAACAACAGGGCGAGGAGTGAACACAGGAGACACCGAGGGACGAGGAGCAAAGACAGGAGGGACAAAGGGACCAGAAGGGAACGGAGGAGACACAGAGGGACGAGGAGCAAAAACAGACGGGACGGAGGGAAAGGGAGGAGGAGCCAGGGGAGCCCGAAGGAACCCAGGCGGGCGACGGGCAGCGGCCGGAGGGGCCACAGGCGAGAGGGAGGAGGGAGCAGGAGGGGACCACCCAGGGGCCAAGGGAACGGGACGAGGGAGTGACGGAGGGGACACGGAGGGAGCAGGAGGGAACACCGGTGCAGGCAGGCAGGAGGGGGAAGCCGCGGCAGGCGGAGGCGCAGCCGGAGCCGGGGAAGGCGCCGTCCGACGCCAAGCCGGAGCAGGGGGGCCCGGAGGCGGCCGACACGGAGCCGGAGGCGGGACCGAGGACCGGCACCGAGGAACCAGGGGGGGATCCGGAGGCGACCGCCGACCCCGAGCCGGAGGACCCGCAGGCAGCCACCAAGCCACCGCCAGGGGCCGAACGGGCGAGCCAGGGGGCAGGGCGGGCGGGACCCGGGCCCGACGCCTGTGTCCCCGTCCCTTACGGGAAACTGACAGGCGGGGTCCTGGGGGGCGTCGGCCTCGCAGAGGCAAGGGTGAGGGAGTCATGAGGGAGGTTAGTCCTGGGCGGACAAGAGTCAAGGCCTCTAAAGAGGCAGCCGGCGTGGCCGCAGGCGGGGCAGCCAGAGCAGCGGCCTCAGGCGGGGCCGCTGGCAGAGCGGCGGCCTCAGGCGGGGCCGCTGGCAGAGCGGCGGCCTCAGGCGGGGCCGCTGGCAGAGCGGTGGCCTCAGGCGGGGCCACGGGCGCGGCCGTAGCAGCAGGCGGAGCCGGCTGGACAGGCGAGACGGGCTGGGCCGGCTGGACAGGCGAGACGGGCAGGACAGGCGAGACGGGCTTGGGCGTGCGGCCAGCAGGGAGCACCTCGGGCAAAGCGGAGACCGCTGCAGGCGTGCGACCAGCAGGGGGCGCCTCGGCGGGCACCGCCGTCACGTGGTCAGCAGGGGCCGCCTGGGTAGGCGCCTTGGGCGTACGGTCAGCAGGGGGCGCCTCGGCGGACAGAGCGGCCTCCTCCTCCACCGGCGTGCGGCCAGCAGGGGGCGCCGCGAGCCAAGCAGCGTCCTCCTCAGGCGGTGCGGCTGCAGGGACTGCAGGCTGGTCAGGCAGGACAGGCGAGACAGGCAGGTCAGGTGCCGGCAGGACGGGCGAGACAGGCAGTTCAGGTGCCGGCAGGACGGGCGAGACAGGCAGTTCAGGTGCCGGCAGGATGGGCACCTCCGTCACGCGGCCAGCAGGGGGCGCCGTCGCGGGCGCCGCCATCACGCGGCCAGCAGGGGGCGCCGTCGCGGGCGCCGCCATCACGCGGCCAGCAGGGGGCGCCGCCATCACGCGGCCAGCAGGGGGCGCCGCCATCACGAGGCCAGCAGGGGGCGCCGCCGTGGGCACCTCGGGCAAGCAGCCAGCTGCAGGCGGTGCTGCAGGCAGAGCGGTGACGGCAGTTGCAGGCGTGGCTGCAGTGCCGACAGGCGAGCTGGGCTGGACCGGTGAGACGGGCAGGGCCGGTGAGCGGTCCGCAGGGGCCACCGTAAGCAGCGCGGCAGCATCAGCAGGGGGAACTGCGGGCGTGGCTGCTGGCGAGCAGGGCAGGACGGGCAGGTCAGGCGAGCAGGGCAGGACGGGCGGGGCAGGCGTAGCCGCTGGCAGAGCGGCAGAAGCTGCAGCAGGCGGTGCCGCTGGCAGAGCGGCAGAAGCTGCAGCAGGCGGTGCCGCTGGCAGAGCGGCAGAAGCTGCAGCAGGCACGTCCGGGGAAGGCAGGTCCAAGATAGGCGCCAGGATCGGCGCCGGGCGTGCTGGCGCTGCCCCTTCAAGGGCCTTGGGGATCCGGGGAATCGAATCCCAGACGGCCCTGGCCCCTTTCAGGGCTAGCCGTGTTCCCTGGAAGGGGGAAGTTGCCTGCGATGGCAGGATAGCAGCAGCCAGACAGGCATCAGGCTGTTGCGGTGTCGCGGGCAGAGAGGCGGCAGCTGCAGCAGGCAGCGCAGCCGCGGGCAGAGAGGCGGCAGCTGCAGCAGGCAGCGCAGCCGCGGGCAGAGAGGCGGCAGCTGCAGCAGGCAGCGCAGCCGCGGGCAGTGTGGCGTCAGCAGCCGTTGTTGCTGCAGGCGGTGCCGCGGCGATGTCATCCCCGGCGGGGAGTAAGGAGCAGGCCCCCAAGAGCAGCGTCGGGGCGGCTGCTTCCCCTTTCCCCTTCCGCTTCTTCTTCTTCTTGCGGCTGGGGCATGACGATTGCGGCGGGGTTGCCTCGGAGAGGGCGAGCGGCTGAAGCCGCTTCTCCGTAACCCTGTCGACGAGCTGTCGGAGGTTCTCGCGAACCTCCGCCATGACAGGCGCTGCCGTGAGCGGGGTTACCTCCTGAAGGAGGGTCCCGCTTTTACTGGCTAAGTCCAGTAGTCCGGAGTCCTCCCGGACCTCCGGCTGGTGGAGCCAGTAGAGCACCTCGCGAAGCAGATCGACGCGTTGATCATCGACCTGCGGAGGTGCGTTGTGGAGATCCGTCATTCTGTTGCGTGCGGTGAGCGAGCGAGCCGGGAAACAGGCGAGGCAAGCCGAGAATGCAGGCAAACGGGGTTTATTCGGGCAGACAGGACCAAGACAGCGACAAACATCAATGACGGATCTGGGGTAACGTACTCAGACGCGGACTAAATACAGAAGACTAACCAAAATAACAAGGAACAGCTGGGCACGATCGGGAAAGCACACGTGGATAATGAGGGGGCGTGGCACACATCGGGAGCGGACGGAGCGGATCATGACAATTTGGTTTCTATTGAAAAGGCGAAAGTGTTCTAAAGATGTCTGATAGTGTGTTCGAGATATTGAAGCTAAAGCCTAATGTTTAAGAGTTAATATAGAAGGTGTGTGATTTCCCGAATTTATAACATGATACAGCTTTCTAAGTGAAATTTAAGTTGTCTATTTTGTTACAGTTTGACCACATATACAATACGCAGATACCAAATGCTCCTGCAGAGATGTAGAAAAGGTGACATTAGTACAAAGTCTGTAATTTGTGAGTTCTGCACAAAGGAATTAAAAGGAAAGAAACAACAACTATTCTAATGTTATCTTTGTCGGTAACAGTGTCCTTGCCTTTGGAAGCTAAGAGCGTCGTATTTTCAGGGAGAGCCCTGTAATATTTAGTTTAATAAATTGTTTTTATTGATAAACCTTCATACTGATAATCCTCTTATAGTGGTCCTGAAAGAAAACATGACTGAAGATATTATCCATTTTAGTACAGACACATTTCACGATTCAGTAACCTGACTTTTCCAATAGATGGCAGTGTAGTACTTCGACTAAGACGTGCTATGGAAACGGAAAGCTGGTTTTCCATTTTAAACGTTTGTCTGACTGAAATTACCACATGTTGTACATATGTAATCGTACTATACATCTAACCTTCAGCGTTGTATTACCTACCTTAATTATCTGCAGCAATAAAACATGTACGCGTAATTGGACAGCTGCAAGTTAAGCAATCTGTCTGATTTTACGTTAAAGTAGGCATGGACGGACAGTAAGATGAATGCAGGAGAGACCTGTGAATAAGCTGAAAGTATAAATAGAATTAGAATACAGCTTCACAGTACTTATATAACCCAGCACAATTTCGAATATCATCACAGCTCCCTGAAAATTAACAGCTATCATTATAGTACAAATAAGCAGTTATCCAGACATCCCGAGTCTCCCGGAAGTTCCGGGAGTCTCCCACATATTGACCGCGACTCCCTGATACCCGCAAATTGAATAAAATATCCCGGAAAGAAGAGCAAGTAAACAAGAGCATGCATACCAGACAGTAGCGTGTGCATCGCGCACTTGAGACGCGCGCGTACGACGGAATGAGCGTGAGAGAGAGAAAGAGAGAACGTGCATATGTGTGGATCCCTGCGTGTGTGCCTGTAGCCCGTGCTAGACAGACAGCATCCTGATTGGTTTACTTAGCAAAATAAGCCAATCAGATTTCAATGCGGGCGGGCTTTTATTTAACTTCTCGAGGACCGAAGTTATCGGTTCAGTGGAGCATCATGACAGAGGGGGAGTGCCCCAAAAAACGGAAATATAAAACGTATTTCACTTCAGACTACACAAAAGTGTATCCTTGTTTAATAAGGATGAAAATAATGACAGTGTTGCGTGCTGTACTGTTAGCAACAGTGATTTCAGCATTGCTCATGACGGTTTAAACGACTGTAAAATGCATGTTGAGTTGAGTTTAACAAGTGTCATATCATGTGCTGTATTCAGGTCTACACTAGTTAGACACTTGGTTAGTTGCCAATGCTGTCATGAAAGACTCCTTGAAGACTTTTGTAAAGTAGCAATGGAATATAATTAAGGAATTTGCATAAATGGTAAAATAATCTACTTATATTATTGTCAAAATAATACATAATATTGACCTTCGTAATTTAGTGCGCTGACTAGAGGAAATTAATGAAGAAATTAAACTGTGAAATCAAGTTTGTTGAAGTTACATCTCACTCCATGTCGGGCGGTTGGGGGCACCTCCCTGAATTGAGTTTTTGCAGGTTGGGATGTCTGAATTATTCTACCTTAGGGAAGGGAGGGGGTCCTGGCTATGAAAGTTGGGGGGCGGCGGCAGACGATCTCAGAGGCAAGCTGCTGTCCACCCAAAAATGCAGGCCCCTCATGTAAGCTCACATCCACCCAAATGTTCCAACCCCAGAGGCAAGCTGCTTTCAACTCAACCCCCTGACCCCAGAGGTAAGCTCGCTCCCACCCAAACACCCTGATCACAGAAGTAAGCTGACATTCACCCAAACCCCCAACCCCCAGAAGGAAGCAGCCATCTACCTAAACGACCTACCCCCAGAGGTAAGTTGACATCCATCCAACTGCCTTGATCCTAGGCGAAAGCTGCCCCGGTACGTCTAGGTGGTGACACTCCATCCTACAGGGTTGACGTGATGCACTTTCCTGAAGCACACAGAGGACACTTCGGGTTTTAGGTAAGTGTGCTTTGTTTTTCTGTGTGTGTGTTTTATTTGGTATGGATTTTATTTAATGGCACGTAAAGATTTTATTGAGCACTGTTTTGGTTGATCACTGTAGCACTTATTCATCAATATTAACATTATTAACATTTATTAGCATTTTATTTGATCTGTTGTGCTGTTTATTGTGCGATTAACCTATTTTATTCCCAAGCTTACTGATTTTATGTGTTTTGGGAAGGTGTAAATGCCGTTTTAGCCCAACCCTTGTGCAGAGCTTGGAAGTCTGCGGATGTGTTCTTTTTTAACCCTCTGGAGTCTAGGGGTAGGGGACACACTTTCACTAACTGGGGCAAGCTCACACATTTCATTCAATATCATAAACTTAATTCCTGGCAAATAAATTATTTCTTATATATTTGGTTTGGCAACAAACTCATCTTAATCTTAGTGTACTTTGTAAATATGTCAGATTTATGTGAAGTTTGTAATTTGACATTCAAAGTATAGACATTGCAAAATGCAGTTTGGAACACTTGCAGAAACATTATAAAAGTACATAATAAGCAACGCTGGCAGTCTGTCTTGATCCCAGATATCTGATCACCAAAGTCTTGGCTACATGAAGATGACTAAATGGTGTAGTTGCAATATTCATTTGGATAAATGAATAAGAAAAACCTAACTCATGTAACTATTTCTGGCTCCTTTCATTGAATATTTAGCAACTTTCATGTGTATGAATGAGCCATTGTCACTTGGCCACGTCCCTACCCCCCTTTTATGGTGCTGATGGAGATGTATCTGGATAGCGTTTCACCGTTGTGCTGTTAATCAAATTACCATGCGAATGCGATCTGAATACACGCTAATGCGGCTATTTAGAATGTGAATAGCGATCTTCGGGTGACAGTGGTACTACATGCCCCCGAAGCAGGTAAAACAAAGTAAGGTGACATGGTTTATTTTTTTGCCGATTTAACCTAATTTTTAAAAGTTTAATACTTCCGACAATGGACGTTTTGAGAAGAAGACAGATTACGGATTTAGTCAGCATTTTTTTCATGTTTCTATAATAAGATTTCAGCGAGTTATGAACTGAAATACACAAGAAAGATACACGGCATTGCCGACGATGCCGTCGACTCCAGAGGGTTAAAGGTCTTAACTTTTTAATAGCATGCATATAAGGTGACATTTTAATTGTTTTATTGACCATATAATTGTAATTAGGTTTAAATGGTGTATAATTGTATTTGCTGGTCTTATTGCCCTTTTCCTGTTTTATGGGTAATAGTTCTGCAGGTAGTTCTATTTGTTTAATATTATCTTTGAAAGTCTGATTGTACTGTGTTGGCATGATTTGCATAGTGTGGGAATGTTTCAGCCTTATAGATTGTGATTATGTGTAAATGTTAGTAGTACAAGCATAATATTTATTATTCATGTATTTGAGCTGATTTACATTTTGTTTTGGTATGAAAAGGTTATTTTGATACGTCCCCCATGGAGGGCACCACATATTAAACGGATTTTTGGAACAGGGAGCCGGAAGTGGGGCTTGCCCCGTCTGCTCCAGGCATCGACCCGGTATTGCAGTGCTTCCGGGAACGGTGCACCTCTACTGCCCCCTGTTGTTGAAAGGCAGAACTGACTGACTGAATGGGTGACTAATAGACTGAGTGCCTCTGGATGGCCAACTAATTAGCCGCATGTGGTGTGAGGGAGGGGCCCTGTCCGTGCGCGGCCCCCATTTCCCGCCGTTTTTCTTTTTTCTTTTTTTTTTAAAGTAAGGTGACACGCTGTCGCTTGTGCGGTGGGCAGCTGTGCTGAGGTAAGGCATGACGTCATCTTTGCCTTTTGAATTTTCCCTCATGTTTGTTTAAACGATTGCTGTTTTTTGAGAGGACAGGAGGACAGGGAGGATGCCGGTGGCTGCGACGTCCCTGGGCATTCTACTCCGAGCGGGGGCGTCATGGAGGCCCGGCTAACGGCAACCCGCTAAGCGGCGGCCCCATGTCGACTCCGGTCTCTCTTCGGTCTTCAGGACCAGTACACGTTTCTTCTCCTTTCCGGATTGGAAAAGACAAAGGGCAAAAGTGGAATAGTTGACGAAATGGCGTCGGATGGCGTAGCTTCTAGCGGTGGGGCGTAAAGACCTTGCATTCCAGAGCATCCCTGCGCATATGAGAGTCTGCTCCGTACATCTCCGTTCAGGTAAGTCAGGTTCCGGTGTGATCACTAGACTCCATTCTTGTGTTTGTCCCTAAAGAGAACAGCCAGGATAGGAAATGCTGGAAACCCATCCCGACCGGAGTCCATCCCTTCCCGGTGGCACAGTAGCCCGAAAGTGTTTGTGAGTGTAGTTTATGTCAAATTAGGAGAGCTGAAATGAACGTTTTGTTGGATGATAGTCGGCGACCAAAACAAGAGCTAGATCACAGAAAAGTGTTTCAAAAGCGACAGCGTCAAAGTGAAATGCAACACTGGATGGAAGTTTTCTAGTCCTGATGAAGGATGTAGAATCGGAATCCATATATGTTTCCATACAAGGAATTTGCCTTGGTGGTGCTTTTACATGACATTACAAAGAACATACATCATTTAGCAAAGACATATGCAGAAAGGTAATAGACAATAGACTGGCAATTGGGTAATATGATAATAATATGATAATTAAGTTTATTAATGGCAGTAATGATGGTATTATGATATTTATATATGTGTGTACATAGTAATCATTGTAGTATGAATATAAACTATATAAATGGTATAATAATTTAAAGGGCTCTTGAATAGTGTCGTTATTAAGTAGCAGCCAAGTCAACTATATGTGCAAGAGTGCAAAATATATAAAGAGTTCGCAGTATGTGTGCATAATGTGCAAGAGTGCAGAATATAATCATAGAGGAAGTTTATCAGTTGTTCACTGGTTATGCTGGTGGATATTTCACTGCAGCTGACGATTAATTGAACGTCCATTCAGAGACTGGTTTGGTTAATGAGAGAGACTGCCTGAGGGGAGAAGCTCTTGGCGTGTCTTGTGGTCTTGGTTCTGATTGCCATGAGTCTTCTCCTGGAGGGTAAGGCTTGAAAGATGTGATGAGCAGGGTGAGATGGGTCCTCAAAGATTTTGTACGCCTGTTTCCTGGTTCTGGTGATGTACAGTGTCTGGAGGGTAGGCAGCTTACTGCCGATTATTCGCTCTGCTGAGTGGATGATGTGTTGCAGTCTGGCTTGGTCTCGTTCACTGACTCAATGATTGTAGCGTAAAACTGGGCCATCGTGGTTATAACATGTTATTTTGGATCAGGCACGGACAGTTGTGAGAGTTCAGTCCGCATTAGCTCCGATAGAATAGTATTAAATGCAAAGCTAAAGTCCACAAACAGAATCCTAACATATGTCTCAGGGCACTCCAAGTGTCGGAGCAAGAAATGGAGTCCAGTGTTAACTGCATTGTCCACAGGTCTGTTGGTTCTGTAGGCAGACTGTAGCCTGGGGTCAAGAGATGGGTCTGTGATGGTTTTAAGGTATGACAGCACAAGTCTCTCAAAAGCCTTCATTACCACCGATGTGAGAGCCACCAGTCTGTAGTCACTGAGGCAAGAGACTCTGGGTTTCTTTGGAAAAGGTGTTATTGTGGATGATTTAAGACACAAAGATCCAGTGACTGGTTGAAAATATCTGTGAAGACAGGTGACTGTTGATCTGCACAGTGCTTCAGAGTGGCTGGGGAGTGTTGGAGTACGCCGTCTCCACCGGGTCAAGAGATTCACAGCTGACACGTGGAGAAGTTGCAGGTCACCAGTTTATTCTCTGACAGATTGCAATCCGGGAGCGACCATCTGACATACATTCGGCATGTACAAGAGGAGGCTCTGCCATATGTATCAGCTGTTTCCCTTTTAAAGCCCTTTGGGCATCTCCCCCCTCTCTCGGTACCTTCCGTCTACGTGACAACCACATGTTTGACATTTGCTCTAGTTAGTCGGTTAGTACTTGTCCTTCTGGAAGGCTAAAAGATAAGTAGGGGCCGCTGACGTTTTCTGTCGCTCCCTCTATCTGTTCCGATTAGGTCCCCCTGCCCTGCCGGTGCCAGTCAGTTCTCGTTTCAGTTAACTGCATTTTCTAGAATCAACCCCCCCCCTTTCATCATGCCCTGCTTTAAGCTATATTCTCCTTTTCCTCTATTCATTGTATGTTCTTTATAATTCTATTGAATCCCACACTACCTAACAATGTTGGTAGTAACGCGTTACTGTAATTACACTACTTTTGTCTGTAAGGAGTAATGTAACTAATTACCATTTCAAATTAAAAAACGCAAAGTACTGAAATTTCAATGGACTCGTTACCTTTGTCTTGCGTGAAAATATTAATGGATAAAGGCAGCATGTTCCCCTAATTTCCTGTTTATGATGTAACGCCATCCGACCTTACCCTGGCGCAATGAATGGGTGATATTATAGGTACGCTGATAGGTACAATTAGACAGTTGTATTGTCTGGCACTGTCACAGCAGCAACACTACAGTAATATAACTACCCAGAGAGCACACATGCATTAGCACTATGTCTCCGCGGTACTTGAAAATCCATCGGCAAACATCTCTGTGTTGCAGAAACATCACCACCGAACATTTGAGCCCATATTCCCCCGATGTTAAAGCGATCAATATGCAACATTTAGGCCACTATTATTTTCCTTTATTAGGCTATACACTCACCTAAAGGATTATTAGGAACACCATACTAATACGGTGTTTGACCCCCTTTCGCCTTCAGAACTGCCTTAATTCTACGTGGCATTGATTCAACAAGGTGCTGAAAGCATTCTTTAGAAATGTTGGCCCATATTGATAGGATAGCATCTTGCAGTTGATGGAGATTTGTGGGATGCACATCCAGGGCACAAAGCTCCCGTTCCACCACATCCCAAAGATGCTCTATTGGGTTGAGATCTGGTGACTGTGGGGGCCATTGTAGTACAGTGAACTCATTGTCATGTTCAAGAAACCAATTTGAAATGATTCGAGCTTTGTGACATGGTGCATTATCCTGCTGGAAGTAGCCATCAGAAGATGGGTACATGGTGGTCATAAAGGGATGGACATGGTCAGAAACAATGCTCAGGTAGGCCGTGGCATTTAAACGATGCCCAATTGGCACTAAGGGGCCTAAAGTGTGCCAAGAAAACATCCCCCACACCATTACACCGCCACCACCAGCCTACACAGTGGTAACAAGGCATGATGGATCCATGTTCTCATTCCGTTTACGCCAAATTCTGACTCTACCATTTGAATGTCTCAACAGAAATCGAGACTCATCAGACCAGGCAACATTTTTCCAGTCTTCAACTGTCCAATTTTGGTGAGCTCGTGCAAATTGTAGCCTCTTTTTCCTATTTGTAGTGGAGATGAGTGGTACCCGGTGGGGTCTTCTGCTGTTGTAGCCCATCCGCCTCAAGTTTGTGCGTGTTGTGGCTTCACAAATGCTTTGCTGCATACCTCGGTTGTAACGAGTGGTTATTTCAGTCAAAGTTGCTCTTCTATCAGCTTGAATCAGTCGGCCCATTCTCCTCTGACCTCTAGCATCAACAAGGCATTTTCGCCCACAGGACTGCCGCATACTGGATGTTTTTCCCTTTGCACACCTTTCTTTGTAAACCCTAGAAATGGTTGTGCGTGACAATCCCAGTAACTGAGCAGATTGTGAAATACTCAGACCGGCCCGTCTGGCACCAACAACCATGCCACGCTCAAAATTGCTTAAATCACCTTTCTTTCCCATTCTGACATTCAGTTTGGAGTTCAGGAGATTGTCTTGACCAGGACCACACCCCTAAATGCATTGAAGCAACTGCCATGTGATTGGTTGATTAGATAATTGCATTAATGAGAAATTGAACAGGTGTTCCTAATAATCCTTTAGGTGAGTGTATATACAGGTTAGGTCAGGCTGGAGGAGCATGCACTGATCGATGCAGCACGTTTCGCCGCACCCGTGCACCACACGTCGAAACTCCTCACGGACACACGGTCCAGTCCCACCCTCATTATAATTACTTTTATATGCAGTATTTGATAACTAGTCATTTTTGGTAACCTGCACAACGTACGCTGCAGACTAGTAACGTTACCACCGTTGGCTGATTCTGAAATAGTTGTGGTGCTATATATATGACGTTAGATTGTTACAGGGACTGTGATAAATGCAAATCCAGCCCCCTATTATGGTTGCCTTAAAAAAGTTAACATTTTTACTCTGATTTCTTCCATTTGTACGTGGTGTGCTTTTTATACTATGACAAGTTTTCCTAACATCAGATTTAAAAATTGCAAAATATAGCAACATATTGAATTGCAATCCCTGTATCTTGAAACGTGACGTGTTGCCAGACTCTCCTATACACAGCTCTATGGTCCATACAGAGGAGATGAAGAACATGCAGTTTGCTAAGTCACGAAGTTAGCTCTGTGCTCATCTTGTCTCATCTGGGACTCCCACCATCACTGCCACTGAGCATCTCCTCTACAAGCAAACACTGGGGTGCCACCAAGACCAGCAGGCTGCTGGTGGCTCTGGGATGCAACCACTACTGAGGCCAGATGAGGGAGCCACTAATGATGGCTTGAAGACATATCAGTGTCAGAATGACATGTTTGAGATAAATGTAGAACTACAGGATAAATTTACAGTTATACCGCCAGGTGTTTTCATAACAGCTCGCTTATAGTAACATTATCACTAGCATCCATTTCACTTGTTTGACGAGAGAGAACTGACAGACTTTTGTCTCTCATACGTTCCCTGTAATTATGCACTAAATAATGAATTGTCATGACCGTTATTTGATGATGTGTGTAGTTTTTATGTTGTTGTATGATAAAATCTTGTCGTCACGGTACTGACAGTAATTTTGTGTCACCAATTAGCTAGCATCGCTCACTTGGTAAGAGGCTGAAGCTAGGTTTGCCGCATAGCCTACAGTGGGTACGGAAAGTATTCAGACCCCCTTCAATTTTTCACTCTTTGTTATATTGCAGCCATTTTCTAAAATCATTTAAAATATTTTTTTTCCTCATTAATGTACTCACAGCACCCCATATTGACAGACAAAAAAAAGAATTTTTGAAATTGTTGCAGATTTATTAAAAAAGAAAAACTGAAATATCACATGGTCCAAAGTATTCAGACCCTTTGCTGTGACACTCATATATTTAACTCAGGTGCTTTCCATTTCTTCTGATCATCCTTCATTCATTCATTTGAGTCCAGCTGTGTTTGATTATACTGATTGGACTTGATTAGGAAAGCCACACACCCGTCTATCTTACACCTGTCAGAGCAAATGAGAATCATGAGGTCAAAGGAACTGCCTGAAGAGCTCAGAGACAGAATTGTGGCAAGGCACAGATCTGGCCATGGTCACAAAAAAAAATCTGCTGTACTTATGGTTCCCAAGAGCACAGTGGCCTCCATAATCCTTAAATGGAAGACGTTTGGGACGACCAGAACCTTTCCTAGAGCTGGCCATCTGGTCAAGCTGAGCTACCGGGGGAAAAGAGCCTTGGTGAGAGAGGTAAAGAAGAACCCAAAGATCACTTTGACTGAGCTCCAGAGATGCAGTCAGGAGATGGGAGAAAGTTGCAGAAAGTCAACCATCACTGCAGCCCTCCACCAGTCAGGGCTTTATGGCAGAGTGGCCTGTCGGAAGCCTCTCCTCAGTGCAAGACACATGACGGCCCGCATGGAGTTTGCTGAAAGACACCTGAAGGACTCTGAGATTCTCTGGTCTGATGAGACCAAGATAGAACTTTTTGGCCTTAATTCTAAGCAGTATGTGTGGAGACAATCAGGCAGTGCTCATCACTTGTCCAATACAGTCCCCACAGTGAAGCATGGCGGTGGCAGCATCATGCTGTGGGGGTGTTTTTCAGCTGCAGGGACAGGACGACTGGTTGCAATCGAGGGAAAGATGAATGCGGCCAAGTACAGGGATATCCTGGACAAAAACATTCTCCAGAGTGCTAAGGACCTCAGACTGGGCCGAAGGTTTACCTTCCAACAAGACAATGACCCTAAGCACACAGCTAAAATAACGAAGGAGTGGCTTCACAACAACTCTGACTGTTCTTGAATGGCCCAGCCAGAGCCCTGACTTAAACCCAATTGAGCATCTCTGGAAAGACCTAAAAATGGCTGTCCACCAACGTTTACCATGCAACCTGACAGAACTGGAGAGGATCTGCAAGGAGGAATGGCAGAGGATCCCCAAATCCAGGTGTGAAAAACTTGTTGCATCTTTCCCAAGAAGACTCATGGCTGTATTAGCTCAAAAGGGTGCTTCTTCTAAATACTGAGCAAAGGGTCTGAATACTTAGGACCATGTAATATTTCAGTTTTTCTTTTTTAATAAATCTGCAACAATTTCAAAAATTCTTTTTTTTGTCTGTCAATATGAGGTGCTGTGTGTACATTAATGAGGAAAAAAAAATATTTTAAATGATTTTAGCAAATGGCTGCAATATAACAAAGAGTGAAAAACTGAAGGGGGTCTGAATACTTTCCGTACCCACTGTATGTGTCCATGGCTTGTAGTAAAATGGCACACGGGATAATGAATGGACATGATCGTTTTTCATATTTGTGTGTATAGTTTTTTGTCATAACGTTAAAAAATCTTGTCAGTCTGTTTCTGACAAACTTGTGTTGATCAGTGACCTGAGCATTGCTCACATGGTAGACTATTATCTGTCTGAACAATTATAAATTGCACTGACCAGAAAAGCTTGAGTGTTGATAGCATCACAGGCAGAACCATAAATGATTTTTGGTAAAAAAAAAATTTGTTTTTAGTCATTTTTAAACACATTGACCATGCATTATAATGCATTCATAAAGCATTATAAACATGGCTATATTTCTAAAAGGGCATAACACATTGCCATGTTTATTATGCACTATGACTGCCTTATGAAGCTCTCATCTATAATGCACTATAGATACCTTTGTAATGCAGTAGAAAGCTGTATTATTCCGACCATCATAATGCATTATGAGGGTATCTATAGTGCATTCCAGATGAGAGCTTCATAAATCATTCATAATGCATAATACACATGGGTATAATGTGTTATGCCTTTTGATAAATAATTATAGCCATGTTTCTAATACTTTATGGATTCATTATTATTAGTTATGAATGTGTTTATAAATTGCTAAAGCAATGGCCTTAAGTAGTGTTACCTGATTTTTGTTTACAAACGTAACATTTTTTGCTGAGGGGCTCTCTAACCCCAAAATGGCCTTAGATGAATTTGCAGAGACAGAATTCTTCCAGAAGGAGCTGGAGGCTGCCAAGAAACGGGTGGAGAAGAAGATGGAGAAAAAGAGGAAAAGGCCAGACTCACGACAAGCAGGGCGCCTTTGCAGATTCTGCCGCATGAACCTGAAACAGGGACCAAACAGCTAGCCTGCACATCCACACCGGCTTCCCTGGAGTGGCAGGGAAGTGCACTTTTACTGCCCATCTAAAGTGTACTCTGTATACCGAGGAGATGGACCGGAATGAGTTTCAGGCGTCTCCTTTGTTTAAGGCAGAGTGATAAAGATGGGTAAACTTAATAATTTTAATTTAGTCATTTCAATGTAATATTTGAATGCAGGCCTTAAATGATCCATATTATTTCAATAAGGCCTCCCTTTAGGGGTATAGTCCATGCTTTTACGTTTGTGTAAAACAAACCAAACAAAGGACGCGGCCGCATGACCCCGCGGCGCCGAACAAAGAAGCACTGTGGGACATACGGTGGCGTCCGAAACAGACTGAGGAAACGAGCACATCGCCCGCCACTGCCCAGAGTCCCGCTCGCAAACGTCCAGTCTAAACTAGGTGACCTAAGAGCAAGGTTGTGGTTCCAGCGTGATGCAAGAAACTGCAATATATCACGTTTCACGGAAACGTGGCTGACCCCTCTGGTACTGGATGTAGTGGTGACTCCGTCGGACTCTTTCTCTCTTTTTCCTGTTTCATAACTGCTTGCTGTTGGTCATTTAGGACTTGCTCTTTGTCCATGAAACTATGTCACCACTATGCTTGCAAATTTAAGGATCTAGGAAATTAGCTTATATAATATAATATTATAATATAAATATAATTTTATATATATAATAATAATAATATACAGCTGCAGACTCTTAATGCCACTCTCAGGCCCCTTCCGTTTGGTGGACGCATGTGCAGAAAACAAAGAAACATGTACTTTATCAGTTTCACAAGTTTTCAAAGTAGAGTTGGATGGCACCTTTAACCTTAAAGGCCTGTATTTGCGGCAGAATGGTCATGCAATTTGGGTTTAACACCAAAATCATGTCCCTGTGCTTGCATCATTTAATGAATTGCCCCTCTATGTTTTTTGCATTGCACTTGAGAACTGAAGAAACCTTTAATTCAATGGCAAGTCCACTACAATTCTCTACATGTGCATGAGTTTAACCAATCATTATTTAAGCTAATCAAATTTTGTTTCAAACTTCACAATGTTTTAAATAACCACACAGACACAAACCAAATGCAAAATAATCCACATTTATTTATATCTTAGTCTTATCTAATTCTATGTTATCTTACGTTATACAATCTTATCTTAACCTTATCTTAACTTACACTATATTAGTCTTATCTTATTCTATGTTACCTTATGTTATACAAAATCTTATCTTAACCTTATCTTAACTTACTCTATATTAGTCTTATCTTATTCTATGTTACCTTATGTTATACAAAATCTTATCTTAACCTATATTAGTCTGATCTTATTCTAATCTTATGTCATACAAACTTAGGATAAGTTAAGGTTAAACTATCTTAATCTTATCTTATCCTAAGTACTTGTGAGATCTCTCACCTAATTATTTACAGGTTCTATAAAAAACTATTTACATCACACAGATAGCCCATCTCCACAGCCAACTCCAGGACCCCGGGGATGGCACTCAGCTGGTCCAGCGCATCATTAGGAAATATCACCTCAGCTTCATCAACCCAATTGTCAACATACGTGTAGTGAGCCTCTAGGTTTTGGTCCCTCCCCTGCTTGCAGATGGAAATTGCATTTAAAAACTCACTCCAAAACTGAATACACCAATGGTAAGTTAAGCACTTGGCCTCATAGGTCATTTTAGGGTAGTTGCTAAGATAATAGTTATGCAACTTATTGAATCTTTCCATTTTTTCAAAAACAACAGAAGGGGACATAAATGGGGGTGTCGGACCCGTAACCAGCTGAGATGAGGGGTGCGCTGGAACCTGATACGGAGGGGTGGGATGAACCATGGCCGGAGTTGAAGATGGATGTGGGGCTGGGCTTACATGTGAGACTACGTGTGGTGACGGAGGAGGAGAGTCTGTAAAAAAAGATGGAGATGGAGAGGAGACAAAAGAGGATGGGATGGGTGACGGAACTAAGAATGAAGTGGAGGAGAAGGCCGGTGAGCAGGGCTCAGGCTCAGGCTCTGACATAGATGGAGTGCGACACAGGATGGTTGCAACCTCGTCATCACTCTGGGTGAGATCCTCACACGAGATCTTCTCACCCACTTGGGTTGAGTCAAACGGGTTTCCCAATTTGCAGTTACTGAAGCGTACTAGATTCTGTAAATTTTTTGTAAATGGCCCCTTTTGTTTCTTACGCCAATTTCTACGTCCTGACCGGCCTCCCGCCGTATTTCTACGGCGTCCTGAGCCCTGCTGACCCCTGCTGGTTGCCACCGGGGAGGGAGTAGACGAAGTGGCGGCAGACACGGTGATGGAGCTGGGTGCCGGCGGCCCAGTGCGGCATTTCCTCCGATGGCCTCCACCACTGGTGCTGGTTCGTCCTTTGGGGTTAAAAAGACAGGGGACAGCACATTTAATTCAAGTGAATCCTTATGTCACTCTACAACAAAACTACATCACATACATCACAGATATCACACTTGGCAGTCAGTATTGCACATTGAGAAAAATTCTGCCATCTTATTGGATACAGGAAACGCAAGCTTGGGAGACTTATGCGCTGGTCTTGAATCGGGCCGCCTGCGTTTCAACAGGGGAACTTGACTTATAAAAACACACCAGTTAGTGCACAGATTCCCTGATATGCAGAACAACAGCGAAAAAACACACTGGAAACTGATGTATCTTATGCATTATTACACCAATGTTGAAATGCTTTCCTCGCCCTAGTAGCATAAAAGCCAATCTAGTTTATTTATTTTTGTTTTGTTCAGGCTTTTTGACAAATGAAGGCCCTTTTTAGTAGGCCAGTGTCTAGTCAAAGGTGTAAACTTAAGAGGAAAATAAACTATTCTGACTGTGTCATTAATTCTCTTTTTTCCCCAGTTACTTTGGCAATATTGTCTTTTTATTCAATTTTGATAGTAATTTGAAATGTTTTAATTTAAATTATATTTCCACAGCTAGTTCTGGCAATAGTTGAAGTTGTCATGAAAAATAATAACCCTGTACCATGCCTTGATCACTAACTGCTATTCTGCTACTGCTAACAGCATTGTAAGGAACTGTGGTTTTGATAGACATTTCACATAATTAAGTAATGATGTCTCAGCAACAACGTAAAAACCAAAGACCAAATTTTCTGGAGATGTTCATGACATTATTTGCTAGATTTATTTAAAAAATTGATCAATTTTGAAATACAGGTGTTTTGTTATTGAATTTTTAATACTTTAATAACCCATGGTAATTATTCGTATGGGGATGGCATATTATTTGTTCAACCTATAGAGCTGGACAATAGCTTTAAAACAATATGAGGACCATTTCTGTGCAGCTTATATTATGGTAAATATAGCCAGTCAAAAAAAAAAGAAGTTAAAACTTCATCCATCCACACATCACAGCGACAGATTTTACTGATTTCATTATACAATACAGCAGACATGCCGAAAAGAGCCCCGTATTTTTACTGCTTCATGGTAACAAATCACCGTTTGCCTAAAAGTCAACCATTTTATTATCTATAGATACTATAGTATCCTAAGACATGTAGTTCAAAAATAAGATAGTTATCACAGACTGCAAGATTCAACAAGACCAGTCAACCCTATTCTGACTTTCATTCTTCGAGTGCTGAGCTATTCTGGGCATCACTTTGCCGTCCTTACCATGGCTAACTGAACCGCGCATGTCTTCCGGAGCAATCCGGACACTGACTGCCCCATTTGGCAGGAGCCAGTCGATTCTCCAGAGGCACACAGTGGCGTTCAGGGCAGACATCTCGATCACGTCTTGTCTCTCGCTGGGAAGCTGCAAATCTGAGCTGCTTTGAATGTTCAAATCAAATTAACTCGAAGTGCAACTACAATTGTTATGATGCGGTTGCTATGGTACTGTGGCCAATTAGTGTCAGCGCGCTGCAAAGTCGTCAAACACTTTAACCAAATGACAACACACACGATGTACATTAACAAAAGCGCGGAAAAATAATAGAAGCACCGCAAATTTAGAAGACACGTTTAAAAAGAGAAAAGCGCTGCAGATCCGCTCACAACACAGTTGCTAAATTTCCGGGTGACAAAGAAACCAATTGTGGCTGGGCTGTATATCGAATATGTTTACGCAATACAAATATATTATCAAAACAAGATGTAGAATGACACAATACAGGTCGTGTCTGTATAATAGATTTATATATATATATATCTAAATAAAATTTGATCGTTTGTTAAAATTATTAGGTCGCTATTACAGTATTTGAATACAATTTCTTCCTGGTAGCAAGTAACGCGAGAGCTGCGATCGTGACCTTCCACAGACTCCCAGAATTCATAGCGACAATTAAGCGACCCATTCAGTTAGTGGAAGATTTGATGGAGGGGAATGAGCGGGAGACGTTCTTATCTTACTTGTGGTTTTGATTTACAACTGAATATTTAGCACAGTTGGAAATTTTGGTGTAGTGCTAATATTCCTAAGAATCTAGGGATATGTCGATACACTTATTGCGATGTTGTGTTTTTCGTACAGGTATCGGTTTTAATTAATAGTTTTCATGGAAAGGTTCCCGCGGTGGTTTATTTTCTGCTCTGTCTGACCCCCGGACAGTTAGGCAGCAGGGCTGTAATTAATCTTCAGCCATTTCACTCTTCCACTGTAGCAACGTCAACTGAAGAATTATGAACAATGATGGAGGCACATTCGCAGCTGTTCCGAGCTTTCCAATGTTTCTCTGACTATGTTTTACTGGTTTCTTTGCTTCCAGTACAAGGAATTTTATTCATCTTTGTTCTTCTTTACGGTTGGTGAATATTTCTTTTATTTCATATTGTATTTTACTTGTGGTTTTATCCTTAACATGCTTGCTCCAAAGACATCTTATTGTATTTGCACAGTGACAGTAAGGCTGTCTTATCTTGCGAGAGGAAGTAGCATAAGGCTGCACTGCTAACCTTAGCATTAGCAAACCTAGCTACCTAGCAATGTTGGTAGTAACGCGTTACTGTAATTCCACTACTTTTGTCTGTAAGGAGTAATGTAACTAATTACCATTTCAAATTAAAAAACGCAAGGTACTGAAATTTCAACGGACTCGTTACCTTTGTCTTGCGTGAAAATATTAATGGATAAAGGCAGCATGTTCCCCTAATTTCCTGTTTATGATGTAACGCCATCCGACCTTACCGTGGCGCAATGAATGGGTGATATTATAGGTACGCTGATAGGTACAATTAGACAGTCGTATTGTCTGGCTCACAGCAGCAACACTAAAGTAATATAAGTACCCAGATAGCACACATGCATTGGCACTATATCTCCGCGGTGCTTGAAAATCCATCGGCAAACATCTCTGTTGCAGAAACATCACCATCGAACATTTGAGCCCATATTCCCCCGATGTCGGCGCGATGTTAAGTTAAACATAGTGATGATCATGATGCGGATATCTTATAAATGATATTTTGGTATTTTCCTTCTACCTTGTAGTAGATATGGATTCGATCCAGGATTGTCCAGCTGGGTGTTTCCATTACAATTGTGTGATTTTGGAGGGGAAGGGTGTTCACAATTTGTTGGGTTAAACCAAGTGGTTGGGGAGGGGATTTTTGCACATTACAATAAAATTGATATTTTAGCCTTTGTTGGTTTTATGAATAAATTTGAATAAAATTGTGGTTTTGGATAGTGTATTTTCGAATTGTGTATGTGGGATGTATTGTTTTGAGGATGATAATTGTTAGATTAGTTGTCCTAAGGAGAGGGGTTAAGAAATCTATATAAACCCTGGAGAATGGGCTAAAAGATTGTTGTTATGGATCCAGGGTCTGCTAGGGTATAGCCTGTTTGATTGAGATTTTGTTGTTGTTAATACTGTGTATTTGTGCACTTTTGTGAACAAGGACAATACATTTTTGCACGTTTTGGAACTCCATGGCCTTCTCTGGTTCCTGAAGCCTCGGGCCTCAGCCATTCCTAACAGTGTGCATGTGTGTGAATGGTGTGTTTGCCCTCCAGTGGGTTGCTGCCCCATCCTGGGTTATTCCCGGCCTTATGCCATAGCTTCCAGGTTAGACTGTGAGCCATCAGGATCCTGCACAGAATAAGCAGGTATAGAAGATGGATGGATGGATGGATGTTATGTCTTGCTGAAGTGCTAAACATTCAGCCTTGTGGTTTTGTCACTTCCTGTTTAAAGTGTCCACTCCCCCTTCACTCTGCCTGCTGTGTGTGAGAATAGAAACGACAGAGACAGTGAAGGTACAGAGGATGAGGAAGTAAGTGTCAGTCTACACAGATCTGGGCTCAGTGACACACACACGTATGGATCCTCTGATGCTCCTGTTTCTTCTCATTGCTGGGCTCACAGGTGAGTGTCTCTCATTACAGTGGTACTGAGTAGAGATCTCTCTCCTACTCCTCACACACTGTCAGCTGCAGTTTGGAGATCATGATGGAGATCTGCTGCTACATCAGAAGAAATTGCCCCGGCTAGATTCTGGAAACATTTGCAGAGGCTGCATTGAGTATCATACTCTATGAAGTTGTAGATAGTATTTGGATTCTCACAGGTTTTTATATCACATACAGTATTATTATGTAATATTTAAAAAGCTTTAACAAAAATATTTTACCAATAAACTGGCAATTACTTCATACATGTACAGTATTTTGTGTTTTGTATTTATTAGTAGAGCGGTACCTCAGTTCTCGAACTCATTAGAACTCGAATTTCTTAAAAGTCGAACCAACCAGTTCGAAAAAAATTACCTAGAGCTCGATCTGAATCTCAAACCGTGAACGCCGATCTAAGATAATTTGTAGGCCTGGGGAAATGAGTCACGCCGCACGTCTCTCAGCGGAAACAAAGGGTAAAGCTTCAGTCTCAGCCTCGCAAAACCCCTGATAGGAATATTATTCTTATTTACTCATGTTGGCACAAGGTGCTGATTACTGTGTGCATTTTAATCTGGGCTCTTCTCTCATAAAACATAAACTTTGTGCTCTAAGTACAATTTTTGAAGTGTCCCCAAATATTGCAAATGCCCCCATTTTTAGACAGTGGGGGCAAAAGTTGCCCCACCGCATATATATTGTGTGTATTGTGTGTTCCAACACTGCAGACATGTAAAATCTAGAAAACGTCTTAAATAATTGTGATTTGGTTGCAGACCATGGTACCCATGAATATCATTGTGCACCTTCATGGTGCTAACTGGAACCACAGAACTTGGTGTCTAAAAGGACTCCTGCAGAGGCACTGTGCCAATCGATACGCTCAGCTCTCTTTTAATTTGAGCTCATTTGACTTTAAAAACAAATGCTATACATTAGTTGGGTATCACTGTTGCCTGAAAGAGTCGTATGTTTCACCATTGCTGTTTAATCATTAGTATAATAATCTAGATCCTAATGCAGGAAGCACACAGTGTAAAGTGAGGTAAACCTTCAACAGCATGTCAGTCCATTGCAGGGCACTGGAAGCTGGAGAAATGCCATGTGAACAGAGGAAGCCTGCAAACTGCACACAGACGCAGTCATGGTCACATTCAAAGCCAACAGTCAGGAATGCTGAGATGGCAGGGGTATGAGTCAGATATCTAATATCTGGATAAACTAAAGAGACAGAGAGACTTTGGGGAACCACGGCAAGGGCAACAGAAGACATGGGCTTCTGACTATAAGGCATGACAATCCAACTCAATGTCCCCACTCTCACACACCCCTACCCTTAACAACCTGTATCCCCCACACACTCCTCCCACCTATGCAACAATCATTATTATTGAAAGCCCTACACTGGGCGACTTGTCTCAATGTAACCAGGTTCACTGAATCTACACCTATGGCTGTCCTTTCATGTGCCATCACTACGTGACACCGCTTCAATCCTGGAGTGCTTCGTCACAAAATTAAATCAGTCACGGATCATCTATTATCCAAAGATCTGTCAAATACTTTTTGAGTTATCACAATAATGAAATAAATTCTGGGGCTGTCCTTCTCTTTGATATTGCATGATTAGACATGATTAGACAGATAGACCTACCTACATACCTGCTTACCTACCTACCACCAACTCTGCCTTGCATCCCCCCCCCCCAAAAAAAAATTAAAAATCACACTCATCTCACTGTGGAGGGACAGTGCTGTTTATAGTCCTGATTTTGCTGCTTTGTGCTCCAGCTCTCTCTCTCCATCACACACAGACGCACCTGCACCTCCTACCCAACGCACAAATGCTGCTACCAAACAGTCAGTTAAGAATAAAGAGAAACTAATTTTGAGAACAGAGGGAGGAAATGATCTGAAGATCATGTGGTTTTGAGGCTGGCGTTTCACCAGCAACTAGGAGACGACTCTACGCGGGAACTGACTGCTGAGGGCACCGCGAAGGGTGCAGGGAGTGTGCACACAGGGCACGTTCACCATCAAGAAAGGTGTCATGTAGCGCGACTGAATGCACTGAGAGGCAAAAATGTCGCTATTGGCTGCCCTTTACATGGAAAAACATTCCAACCTGTGGGAGGAAACCGGAGAACTGAGAGGAAACCAGCAAAGATACAGGAAGACCATGCAAACTGCCCACAGAGAGCTGGACCAGATACTGAAACCACAAGCCTGGAGGTGTGAGGCCCCCTGGGCTGCCCCCAGTCTCTACCAGCTAGAGGGTAACTAGCTCTCCAAATCTGCTGCAGAGTGAAAGACAACCAGGTTTAGCCTTGACCCCTATCACTGATCTTGCCCCCTGATAAGCACTGAGACCTTCTGCAGTAATACATGAAGCTGGGTATGTAGACCCCTCTGACTGTACACACAGAAATGACTGGTGGCATCCCGGCTGTCTGCTCACATAACCACCTGTGCTGCTGAAATGACACCAGTAAGATCAATCACAGGCCTCATAGAAAACCAAAGGGTACAAGAGACAGGGGCAGTTTATCTGCACTGACTGATTGCTGCGAGAGAGTGGTGTTGAGCTGCAGCGATTGTTTGGGATTGTTTTTGGAGTGTTTTTAACGTATTTTGAACGTATATTTTGAGTGTTTTGTGTGCTTTACCTGTTTACGTGGGTGGCTGTTTTATTTCTGTTTATTGTTCTTATTTCGGTGGGCGTTAGTGCTTGTCTGTCCTGTCTGTTAATTAACAGCGCGATTATTACCGACATTGAGCTGCGGGTGTCGCGTGAGCGGCGTTTTCTGTACGCATTTAAACTCCGAAACAAACACCCGCGGGGCGACAATAACTAATAATATCTAACGTCGGTATCGTTACCCAGCGCCGGAAAAGGACAGTTGCTCCTGAGCTTTGCTCGGTCGCAAGTCGGGGCCGGGAGGACATTTTCCACTTTTTTCCCGCTCCGGCAGTAGCCTGCTGTGTGGGGGTTTTTGTGGTTTTTCGACCTCCCAAGTGCAACTTCGATTTTGCCTTGTTTTTAGTTCATACTTGGTTCAGGCAGAAGTTCTTCTGGTAAGTAGTAGTAAATTTATCAGGTTTAAAATTTTAAATACAATTAAAAAAAAATAATAATTAAGTTCCGTTTTAACACAAGTAATAACTTATTTTAGGTACTCGGCACTTTACTGCATTTATCGTTACGCAAATTAATCTTTATAGTTAAATACACTATATAAATTTACTGGGCTGGGAGTACGGGGTCATAGTGAGTTAGTTAATTATGGGGCCGGCTCAGCGTTGCGTTTGCAAGATGTTTGCCCTTCTGGACGTTAGTGTCCAATCGGACTTCATCTGGGAGCGATGTAAGCTAGTGGACTCACTCATGGTCAAGGTTCGCGACCTTGAGGAGCAACTGGCTCTCATCCAATGCAACAGTGAGTTAGAGGAGCTAGTTAATACGCCGTTTAGGGAGATGGTGTGTACGCCACTAGCGGGGAGGAGGGAGAATGAAGAGCAGAGGGGTCGAGAGAGCTGGGTGACCGTAGGTCGTAGACGCAGGAAAAGGCGTACACACGTTACAGAGGCGGCATCACCTGAGGTGTCTGTGTCTAACAGGTTTCAGGTGCTTCCAGCTTTAGAGCCGGAAGGGACTGGGGAGGCAGGTGGGCCCTTGGGCACTGAGGAGCCCCCTCCCCCCAGGAAGAGGGAGGTTGTGGTAGTGGGGGATTCAATTATTAGGGGAGTAGACAGTTATGTGTGCACACGTGATAGAGGGTCCCGTACGGTGTCTTGCCTGCCTGGTGCCCAGGTAGGAGACCTTCCAGGTCGTGTGGACAAGCTTTTGCCCCAGCTGGGGTGGATCCAGTTGTCGTGGTGCATGTTGGCACCAACGAAATAGGCAAGGGTAGGAGGGCTGTTCTGCAGGATAAATTTATAGAAGTCGCCAATAAGCTTAGAAGCAGAACGTCCATGGTGGTATTCTCTGAAATATTCCCCGTGCCACGCGCAAGTCAGGCTAAGTTAGCAGAGATAAGGAGATTAAATGCGTAGCTAAAAGGATGGTGTAGGAAAGAGGGGTTTAGGTTTATGGGGCACTGGAGGACCTTCTGGAACAGGTGGGACCTGTTCAAGCCAGATGGGTTGCATCTGAACCGGAGGGGAACCAGTGTACTGGGAAGGCGTATTTGTAGAGTAGTTGAGGAATGTTTAAACTAGGGACTGGGGGGGCAGGGAGGTTAGTTAAGTATGTAACTGGGGGGAAACGGAAAGCCCCAAAAAATCATATTATAAGTGGGCACCGTAATAGACCTACCCTTTGTTGTCTGTATTTAAACGCCAGGAGTATTAGTAATACATTTCATGATTTAGAGGCTCTTATCTCATCGGACTCTTATGATATTATAGCAATAACTGAAACGTGGTTGAGAGAAAAGGATGGACAAGAATATAATATGGATGGTTACACGTTGTTCCGTAAAGACCGTATAGGTAAGAAGGGAGGTGGTGTTGCA
>NC_132821.1:9849290-9959290 GCF_048594095.1 Paramormyrops kingsleyae | reverse complement strand
ACAAACCACTAATCATTAACACTTTAAGCATTTTAAGCATCACACATAACACACTTGTTTCCCCCAACATTCCCCTTTTTTATCTTGATCTCCATCCTGGTCCTAAGTGTTGTCTGTTGGTGGATGAGGTGCTTTTGTTCTTTCTGGTCGTTGGAGCAGGGGTGGACTACCCTGCTCTGGTTGCTCAGGTCAGGGGATTATTCTGCCCCTTCTGTTGAGACCTGAGTTGCGTCTAGTTCAGCCGAACTGACGCCCTGGAATCTGTTCCGATTAGGTAGCCTTGCCTTGCCGGCGCGCCAGTCAGTTCTTGTTTTGACTAGTTACAGCATTATAGAATCATTCCCTTTATTTTATTAATTATTCCCTCAATTCCCCCTTTTGATCTCCGCAAGGAGATCACCCTGATTATGCTGATTAGTAATATTTTCCCTTATTTATGAAATTTTGCATTCCCCCTTTTGGTCTCCGCAAGGAGATCACCCTGATTATGCTGATTAGTAATATTTTCCCTTATTTATGAAATTTTGCATTCCCCCTTTTGGTCTCCGCAAGGAGATCACCCTATTGGCGGGGGAGTCGTAGTTCAAAGCTGTCCAAATGACCTTTGCCCCTCTCCGGCCCGACAGGCAGGAGAGGCATCATCCGCGCATAGGTGCCATCCCGCTTCTCTATCACGGTAGTGATGAGACGAACTGACAGTGCGCACAGGCAGGGAATACAACAACACCCGCAAGTGACTAAAATCGCAGCAAAAGTAGCAAAGGATAATAAAAGCGAGCTCATTAAGCCTTTCCACTGTCCGAACGCCGAGGTCAGCCAAGCATCCCAGATGTTATTGATCCCGGATTGTGCATGCATCATTTTGGAGAGGGTCCGGAGACCCTCGAGTGCCCTGGTCACTGAGCCGTCTGGTGCTGTGTTGTTGGGAATGTAAGTACAGCATTCTTCCCCAAACATAGCGCACACTCCCCCCTTTAGGACTCCAAAGAGTTCCACACACAATCTGTCCATCCAGCCTAGGAAGGAGGGCAAAAACCCTGAGCTTCAGGGAAATTCCACTCCCAGCCCGCCACAGGCGCGGCCCCCCTTCGGGGTCCATGGCTGGCATGGCTCACAAACCACTAATCATTAACACTTTAAGCATTTTAAGCATCACACATAACACACTTGTTTCCCCCAACATTCCCCTTTTTTATCTTGATCTCCATCCTGGTCCTAAGTGTTGTCTGTTGGTGGATGAGGTGCTTTTGTTCTTTCTGGTCGTTGGAGCAGGGGTGGACTACCCTGCTCTGGTTGCTCAGGTCAGGGGATTATTCTGCCCCTTCTGTTGAGACCTGAGTTGCGTCTAGTTCAGCCGAACTGACGCCCTGGATTCCTTCCCTAAGGGCCTCCTGGATCTCTGCCGTGGTTCTCCCTGGGTCCTCCGCAGCCGCGCACTGGCTCCAGTGAAACCACGTGTCGCGTTTGCCTTTCAGACGAACCGCGTGTGACGTCCTCTCCGTAACCTGGAAGGGGCCCGTCCACCTGGGCTCTGACCACTTCCGTTTGATGACTTTCAGGAGGACCCACTCTGCCGTGTGTGGTTTGGCTGGCTGGTTCTCTGGTCTCGCCTCCTGGATCTGTTTAGAGAAATCTGCAACGAGACCTTGCAAACAATCATAATATGCTCTAGGATTTTGCTCCCCCTCCTCGTCGGGGGTCCAGGTTAACCCTTTCTGGGGTCCTAGGAACTGCCTGCCTGACTGGAGCTCAAAGGGGGTGAACCCGGTCCCCCTGTTTATGGAACACCTCACTGACATCATTGCCAGTGGTAAAGCGTCAACCCAATTCATTTTGGTCTGCGCGCAGATTTTTGCCAATTTTTGTTTTATTGCTTGGTTCATTCGCTCCACTTTTCCCTGGGACTGCGGATGATACACAGTTCCGAACGCATGTCTCAATCCCAACGCTTTCTCCAGGGTCAGTCGATAATTCGGGTGAAGTTCCTCCTCTACCGTGATCATCTGTTTGGACACCACGTATCCTGCGACCCTCTTTGCTTCCTCATCTGCGGCCTGATTTCCTTTCGCTACCATTGTTCCTAACCCTTCATGTCCCTTGCACTTGACCACTGCCACTCTTTTGGGAAGCATCAAGGCCTTTGCCAATTCCCTCATTTCTGCTTCGTGTTTTATTGGCTTGTTTCCCGCGGTCAAGAATCCTGCCCTCAGCCATTGGCTGAGTTCCACATGCACTGCGCCTACAGCATATGCTGAGTGAGTATATGGTAACTTCTTTCCCTTCTGCTAATTTCAGGGCCTCGATAACCGCTATCACCTCGGCTCTCTGGGCTGACTGGGCTCCCCTCAGTCTGTCTGCCTTCAAGGTTACATAATCCTGGCCTTGTCTGGCCACCACTGCATACCCTGCCTGCAAACCTCCTGTGTCTGTTCTTCTCTTGCCGTCTTGCTTTCCCCTCTTCCTGCTTGAAAATAACTTTGTATATTTGAGTTAGACACCCCATGTACAACTTCAACTCATAAACTTTGTTTTTTTTTCTTTTCTTTTCATAGCACTCCCCCCTTGCGCAATGGTCAAGACCATGCACATGCATTATTAAGGTGTCAACCACACGACAAAGGCACAACCAAAAATCCATCACGGTCGTGAAACAGACCCTCAGAGTCCTTAGCATCCCCTTTGTTTCCACACAGAGGCCTCATAAGGGCCCCTCCCGTAGCTGCACTCACACCCCAAGCATGCAGCCTGTTCTTATCAGTATTGCAGCTTAGCTTTGGGCACCTCAAGCCCCCCTTTCGCTAAGACCTTCAGCAACGCCGGCTTCAGTGCCTGTGTATATAACACAGAGCAGATCACCCACATACTGTAGCACTGTGCTTCTTAAATTCAATCCATCCAAATCTGCCCTAAGCATGTGTTCACATCCTTGCAGTATCCTCGCGTGGATGAACTGCTGACCCCTATAGGTGATCGCAAACAAAAACTGTGACTGTTGTGTTAGGGACACCCTGAAAAATTCCATCTACAAATCCACAACTGTGAGCCACTCTGCACTGGGTGGCACATCTGTTAGCAGGGTGTGAGGACTGGGATCTCCCACTGATTGATCCTCCACTAACTATTTCGCTGCACACAAATCATAAACTAACCTCCACATTTTGTCTCCTGCCAACATTCCTCTACACTTTATTTCCCTTCACACTGCACTCCTATCATGCTCCACAGCCACACACCTCTTAAGTCTCCTACATACTCTGCACACTCCACTGACTCTCACCAACTCACCTTTGGTAGCAGCCTGCATTCCCTCACACTGAAATCTCTCCATCGCAACAAACAAGTATGTTTGTTCTATGTCCAATTCAGCCTATTGCTATATTGTTCCTGTATAAATGGCCCCCACTGTTCTAGAATTTCCCCAACTTTATCAGTAACATCTTCAATCCCGTATGAACTATGCTGTCCCCTATTGAACAACAAATTTTGTCGCAGAAGGCTGTACTGTCCACTGAGCACCTCTACGCCCCCCTCTGTACATTTTATGTCTATCTGCAGCTGACACAAAGCATCTCTGCCTGACAAATTCACTGGGATATGCTCTAATATTAGTATGGGCATATTTACATGTTTGTAACCTATCTGAACTTCCACTAAACAAGATTTTGGAACATACAGGTGTGTCCTGGCTGATCACAGCTCCAGCACACCAGCTGAACCACCCTGTTCCCCAGTCTCTCTAGAGTCTGGGATCATCAAATTTGTGGGTAAATGGGTGCCCTTTGAGGAAACCCCCATCCATTGTATCTACTCACTCTGTTCCAATTAGGGACCTGAGGCCAATTAGTATCATGGGGGGCCCCAGCGACAGGAGACTGTCGGCTGTCCACAGGCTGCCCCCTGGGCTTGGGTCCGGAGAGACCACTGGTGCCTGGACTTTTTTCTTTTTAGCGGTAAGCTGCTCCAGCTGCATCTGATTCCATTTCTTTGTCAGTTCCCTCTCACGCTCTTTAGCAAAGTCCTCCTCCTCTCTCTGAATGCCGGATTCTGCAGGTCCTGCTCCTTCTCAGTGCGCCACCGCTTTTCTTGAGCTTGCAGATAGGCAGCTGGGCTCTCCCCCTCCTTGATGGGCTCCACCTTCATTTCAACCACACTCAGCCGTGGAGGAAACATTAGTCGCAGCTGATGCCAGTTACATGCCTCATTCACAGGAGTCCCTGTCACCGCTGCCAGGCCACTGCTTCGCAGCAGTCTCTCCATTCCGTCTACCCCCAAAACACAAGCCAGAACCGCCTTTATGTCCCCCATCCCCAGGAGCCGACCCACAGTTTCCTCCTCAAATGCTTTTATCCATTTTCCGGCCCCTTCTGCCAGAACTGAGAGTCGGATAATAAATCTTATCAAACTTGATATACTTACCGTCTCCTCCTCAGAGGACAATGCAAACGTGGCCACTTGCTGTGCTGACGTCTTGTGTTCCTTCACCACAATCACCGTATGGTCGGCCTCGGACGTGCTCCTGGTCATCCACTCCTGGACCTACACAATACAATGATGTCCCACTGATAAATAAGAGTATCGGCAAAAAGGAAAAGTGAAGACAAAAAGAATACAACACTTACGGTCATGTGCTCCACCACGCCTGGTGGCTGGAGATGCTTCAGAATCACCGTGGCCTCCAGGTAGTAGAGGACAAGGCAGCACTCTGCACACTCCAGGGGCATCTCCTCCGGATACACCTTGCCAAGGACTGCCAAGAAGTCGTTCTTGGCAGCCCTCAGCACGGCCCAGCAGTCCTCTGGACTCTTCTCTGGGCTCATCCCCGTGAGAATGACATGACTATGTGGGTGGGAGAAGAAAATTCAATTACTGTCAATCCTAATCAATACAGTACACATTTTAATAAAATGTGCTCACAATGTAAAATGGCTCTGCTTCTCCATGCAGTGCACTCCAGGAGCAGTGAGGGAGATAAAAAAAAAAAAAACATCATGAGTGTGTTAAACACAGTAGAGGAGATGTATAATCAAATCATAATATGGAATTTAACGGGTGTTGACAGTTGAACTTACCTCCTTTGCGTCATCTCCTTACTCACCAACTTTGCAGAGCTCTGCTGGAGTGAGCCCAGGTACTCCACGAAGAACATTGCCTCATTCCACAAGGCAATATTGTCACGCCGGAGGTCGGTGGCCACGGTGTGGTACTTGAGGAATCTGTCAGAGGAAGGACATGTATGTAAGTATCCATATGTACATAAAACTTGTACATGCCACCGTGACAATAGTGGGAGGACTGAACTTCCTTGAAGAAAACAGATACGACAATACAACACAAACCTACAATATACTGTTAAAAGTCTACATGCTACCAACCTCTTCAGGCTCTTCATGTAGTTGACCTGAGTCTGCCTGGAGAGACCGGCCTCAGTCAGCTCCCGAAAGAAGAGCTTCGTCTTCTCCCTCTCCCTCAGAAATTCAAGGGATGGCTCTTCAGGGTTCACAAAAAACATGAACCTGCTGACGTTTTCCACCTGGAAAATAAAATCGGCATTACTTAATGAATATATTGCGTAGATATAAATCTCCAGAAAATAATAGAGTGAACTTTTATGGGAGACCTCACCGTCTGCTTGAAATTCTCATTCAGGAGATCCTTCTCCAAGTATGCGGCGAAGCCCTTCAGGAGGGGATGGTCCAGAGAATGTTTCCGGTACAGTCCCTTCTCCTGCATCATGTGCCTGGAGGTCTGTGGCCACTGCACCTCCCGGGTACTGCCATGTGGAAAACATATTTCGTCTTAAAATTGCACCTTCAATTGGCTCACAAGCAAAAGCAAAAGGTATCAATGAAGCTGCAAATCCGAGACACTCATACTCACACTTGAAAGATCTCGCCGTTGCTGACACTGACTGCGTCCTCCGACTGCTCAGTCGCCGAGCTCTCCGGTCGCTGCACGGTTGTACCAGCCACCACAGGAACACTGCTGGTCTGCGCCGCTACTGCTGGGGAGGGGGTGTCAGTCACCACCATGTGGCAACGCTCCAGCTCCTGGATCATCCTTTCAGATAAATAAGTAGATAAAAAAACTCTTAGTAAATGTCATACTGAAGAAACGACGTGAGATGTGTAAAAAAGACTGAAGAGTTTTCCCACCAACCTGCTCATAGGATTAGCATCATCCATAATGTCTCGCAGGTGCCTGTAGCTGAACACCCTGCCCCACTGCAGAACTTCAAGCACATCCTGCTTTGCCTTCTCCACTACTTCTTGGATGGCTTCTTTCGAAGATCTCTTCATGCACACCTTAGTCAGATGCACCGAGAGGCTTGCCTGTGTCTTCTTGCACACGGGGCAGAGCAGGAAATGCCTGTTGGAAGTACTGTAGATAAAAAAAAAACCAAAAAAAAAAGACAATTAACAGTTTTATGTAACAGTCAAGGAAGTGTTACTTAAGATTAGATTTAATTCATGATTTTCAGGACCCATTCCAGTCATCATCATCAACATTGTTCATTCCTCAGTGGTCTGGATAAATAACATTTGCTTATCTATTGTCATCCTGATGGGTCCCAGACTGAGAAAAGTAATTTAGTAAACTACATGATCACAACTACTGAAACATGTTTACGAATTAGTTACATTTATATCAAGCAATATAAGCCCTTTGTGAACACTGCAAATAAAAAAATGGTATTCTACACTTTAATACCATATTTACTACTAACTTAAAGATAATTAGAATAAAATACTTATTTGTATTGCACTTTATATTTTAGCAATCTCAAAAGTGCTACAGAGAAAAAAATAGAGAGATAAAACAGGAGAATCTATAAAGTAACTTAAAATGTCTTTCTAAAACGATGAGTTTTTAGTAATTAATAAAAGTTGCTTCGAAATATTGTTTTCGTTTTGTAGTGGATGCAATTTAAGTTTTAACAATAGTACTCAGTTTAAGAGACTTAAGCACAGTGTCAGTAAACTACATACAAGGACGAACAAGTTTATCCACAGTTTCTACACATTCAAATGCAATAATAAATTGATCATAACTTACGCCTTGGAAGCCATTCTTGACGAGTTGTTCGACAAAAGATGAAATCTTGAGCAGAATCTGGAGCTCTTGTCTCGCTGGAAGCAGAGGTAGAGTAACTGTACATGCGGAGGTCTCCTCTTAATATACCATTCTGACCGCGTCCCCCTCCCCCCCTCGTAGCCCCGCCCACCCCAGCCCCAGTGTCATTCTGAGGGACACTTTGAAAGACAATTTCAAAAAATGTAACTTTTAAAAAGGATAAGAACTGAATTTATATTTCTAAATAAAGTGATAAATCCATAGTGCAGTTCTAAAACTTCTGCACCAATTCGCCACCACACCACAAATATATAGTGTATACTATAATATAAATTTACCCAAACAACAGATACCGTATGTCGCTTGCTCATATACATTTGATTTGTGTCTGTGTTTGCCATTTCGAAATCATGTTGTGACTCTTGGGTGACTTTAATATAAGCTATTGGAGCTGTAATATTGTCCGTTTTACAATCTCTTGATTAACTTGGAAGATCGTAATTTAACATACATAGGATGATAATAAAGAATGTTTGCTTTCTTATGCGTCGGTCACGCTAAGCAACCGCAACGCCCCGCATACCATCGGAAAGCTACAGCGATTCTGAGCAATTGTAGCGGAGAAATTTCGCCCCGCCTTGGTAGGGGAAAACTGGCGGTTATTCTACCCAGCGAGACTAAGTAATGAGAGGATCTGAGTCCCTCACCCCGAGTTCTTTTAGTCCCAGTATTTGCGTGTGCAAATATGTTTTACCCGTCCTGCTGCGGGAGGGTGTTGGAAGGCAGGTTCAGGGGACAAAAATGGACACGGTGGCACCCTGAAGTATATACGTTTTCGGCCGGGTACCGATATAATCTGCCGACAACCCTGCACTCCCAAAACCTAGCACGTCGGGTGCGACGCCCCTACCCCCGGGTAGTTACACAATGTTTGAACGCATAAACCACCCTAAACACAAATGAGTGATTTATTGTAAACGGAAAGGTCGCTTTTCTTTCCGCTGTCCTCCAACCTTAAACAGCAAGCCTAAAACGGACGGCATGAAAGAAAATACTTCAGGCCACAGAGCTGAATTAGGCCCCGATGACGCAGAGGAAATTGAATAATTCAAACATCCCCTTTTTTTAGCAATTCACCAATTTGTCCCGTTGTCATCAATAACAGAAAAAGACAGATTTAACTCAAAACGGAAAAAAAGAAAGAAAACATCTCAGGGTTACACAGCAAAGCATAGCACAATACCAATCGTCATTCACCTATTCAAAATACAGTGCGTAAATGACATTAAACAAACACTTCGACTGCGCTTAATTACATCCAACACACACTTATGCATACAATTGTCCAGATCTGCAACTTTGCCGAGACCTTCACCCGATTGAGGAGAGTGAAGAAAAGGAGCAGGTTTACCAGTCAACGACGGAATGGGTCGAGATGAGTTGTAGGGGGAGGCCTCTGTATGGCAGGGTCACTCACTCGCGCTGCATCCGAGGTCGAAATCGCCCGAGTACTGTATACGCCCGTGTAACACAGCTCCGGGGCCCTGGATCTCAAAACCGGCGCGCGCTGCCTCCACTTCAGCACCGCTAATCCGGGTGCCCTCCTCCACGATATTCCCCAGCTCCTTCAGTTCCACCGGATGCCAGGACACGACTTAGACTCCCGAAGATGCCACTCGTCATACCCGCTGTCGTCGACACCACTCAAACAGCCCCTCCGCGTCTCTGTCTTCCGCTGCAGACCGAGATGGCGTCCGGCGTATGCACACCAGGCTGCCCGCCACACTCTCCGCTTGGGATGGCGCAGCCCCAATAATCCCCAACTCCAACACAAAGGAAAAAAAAACAACAGACTTTCGTCCTGCCAAAACGAAGCCGGGCTCCAACTATACTAGCCGCGATTCCTTGTAAAAAAAAAAAAACTTCACGCGACTCTGCTTCCACTTCGCCCAACCGACCTTATTTTACCGCTCCCCTCACCACCAGAGACCCGCCCAGCAACGCTACTCATTAGATAGGCTAAGGCATGACCGCATGATCCACCGAGCCCAGAGACTAGCAGGAAAACTTTAAAATAAAAACTAGGGATCTTTATATCCGCTACACAATATTGGCAGTATGATCTAATTTCGATTTCGCCGTATTTACCCTGAAATTTCTGCATGAAATTTCTGCACCAATTCGCCACCACACCACATATATATAGTATAGGCTACTATAATATAATTTACCCAAACAATAGATCCCTTATGTTGCTTGCTCATATACAATTAATTTCTGTCTGTTTTTGCCATTTCAAAACCGTGTTGTGACTCTTGGGTGACTTTAATATAAGCTATTGGAGTTGCAATATTGTCCGTTTTACACTCTCTTGATTAATGTGGAAGATCGTAATTTAAAATACATAGGATGATAATAAAGAATGTTTGCTTTCTTATTTGTCGGTCACGGTAAGCAACCGGAACGCCCCGCATACCATCGGACAGCCACAGCGATTCTGAGCAATATTGGCAGTATGATCCAATTTCGATTTCGCCGTTTTTACCCTGAAATTTCTGCCTGAAAGCACTCGCTCACTAATTGGAGCGAGCCAGCCTTAAAGGGCCCAGATCGCATTACTGATGGTACCACATATTGTTCTAATCCGTACTGTTGTGACACAGACATGACATACAGTGACTACTAATATTAGCAGGATAGGCTCAATGTATAATGTTCCGAATATTTTGGTATATTGCTCGGCATTACTGGTTCTTTAATACATTTATTTGAGTCACTGTTTACGTGACCTGATGTTTACGTGATCTCAGCCTAATTGTTGCGTTGGCAGATTGTTGGGGGATGGGTAGCCCTGCATGTGCATCGCAGAGAAGTGCAGAACAGCAATCAAGGAAACAATAGCCCTAGGCTGGCAAGCCCAATCCAGGTATTTGTCCCCTAATCTCAGAAACTGATGTTAACAGCTTGAGTAACTGACCTGCTTGATTCAAATGCTGATGACTCCCAGGCTGAGGAATTTGTAACTAAATAGTTGGATTAAAAATATTTGCATCATTGTAATTTGCTCACAACTACAGCTAACTTGCCTGTGTGGCCTGTTCCCTGTTTTCTTCTGCTTATCACTTACTTTTAGTTGAATTTACAATTGTCATCTCCATTGTTTAGTGCTCAATGCCTTTGATAAATAACATCATATATATATATATAATATGTCTAATATAAGTTTAATAACTTTATAATTTAATTTAAGTTAGGACAAGCTTAATACTAATTGTATATCAACTATATATATATATATATATCATAATTAGCCCTTCTGATGTCTGTTACCCGTCATCTCAGATGTTGATGTTAACCACTTCAGTAAGTGACCTGTGGGTCGCACTTAAAATACTGTAATACTTGGGGCAACGACAAGGTCTTAAACACATTGTCAAAAAAAAAAAAAAAAAAAAAAACAATTATACCTGGATGTTGCTAGAAGAGTGTCACTTTATTGCACATTTAAAGAGTTATATTTCACATAAAAACTGCATACAAGAAAATAGTACAGTGCAATCAGGATGTACTTGGGCCAATTGATTAGAAATTAAGAGCTTCCACTTCTGGTTGTGGATGAGCTCCTGGATGTGGCTAGAGTCCATGGCAGTGTCCACCGAACCCACTGGTCTCCAGTCCTTCAGAACGCTGGCCGCGTTGGGAACGTTACTTTTCTAGCCTTGGTTCCTGATCCAAGCGTCGACCCGGCACTCGGTGGGCTGCCGTCTGCCGAAGTGTGCTGTCAAGAACAAAGTAAATTGTTGTTAGTTAAGAAGTTAATGTCTGTGGCCACTGCACCTCCCGGGTACTGCCATGTGGAAAACATATTTCGTCTTAAAATTGCACCTTCAATTGGCTCACAAGCAGAAGCAAAAGGTATCAATGAAGCTGCAAAGCCGAGACACTCATACTCACACTTGAAAGATCTCGCCGTTGCTGACACTGACTGCGTCCTCCGACTGCTCAGTCGCCGAGCTCTCCGGTCGCTGCACGGTTGTACCAGCCATCACAGGAACACTGCTGGTCTGCGCCGCTACTGCTGGGGAGGGGGTGTCAGGCACCACCATGTGGCGACGCTCCAGCTCCTGGATCATCCTTTCAGATAAGCAAGTAAATAAAAAAACTCTTAGTAAATGTCATACTGAAGAAACGAAGCGAGATGTGTAAAAAAGACTGAAGAGTTTTCCCACCAACCTGCTCATAGGATTAGCATCATCCATAATGTCTCGCAGGTGCCTGTAGCTGAACACCCTGCCCCACTGCAGAACTTCAAGCACATCCTGCTTTGCCTTCTCCACTACTTCTTGGATGGCTTCTTTCGAAGATCTCTTCATGCACACCCTAGTCAGATGCACCGAGAGGCTTGCCTGTGTCTTCTTGCACACGGGGCAGAGCAGGAAATGCCTGTTGGAAGTACTGCGGATATAAAAAAAAAACAACAAAAAAAAACAATTAACAGTTTTATGTAACAGTCAAGGAAGTGTTACTTAAGATTAGATTTAATTCATGATTTTCAGGTGTTGGGGAAAGCGCCGAAGCTTTGACCCCTTCAATACCTATGTGGAGAAAGCGTACTGGCTTCTCACTCCACACTCTGCACTTCTCGGACTCAGGACTTAAAGAGACAGCACGCTTCCTATCTTTTACTTGCGCAAGGGTGCCCACTCACTTAGATGCAACAGACAATATCTGCGCCTCAGTTCAGTGTCACACAGGGCAGTCCCTTGGCTTCTTTATTTATACAGGAGGGGAGTGGTTACAATGGGGAGTATCCTAAAGCTATACTGCTGTTTGTGCTTCTTGCGAAGGGGTTAAAACACAAGACCTTGCATTCCTCAGAGTGGGCCCCCTTGATGTATCGACAGAGTCTATTTCCACTCCCAGGGTGATTGTTCCTTTTTCACAATCTTACAGAGTCACAGAAGATGTCCTGTTCTAACAGGTCTCTACGTCAAAGTTGATAAACTGTTTGCCTACATTCACACAATTAATATGATAAGAAATGTACATTTTCATTCTAACAGTCCCTCCTGTTTATCATGTTAATTAGGAGACGGTGACTTCAGCAAAAGGAATAACTCGAGCTTCGGGAGCAGTCCACGCCTTTGAGGGTTTCGGACTGTCCGTCATAGTGAGTTACGCTTCCTCCCAATCGTCATCCTTTTCTTCTTCTTCCATGTTCTGAGTGAGGGACAATAGCATATGCTCTCACACTCGAAATGCCGAGTTGAGTGCAGAATTAATCAACATCCTGAGACATGGTATTACAGTGATGAAACAACAGAAAAATAAAATGAAAAATAGCAGCAACGGTACACATATCTTCATCAAAATCGACCACCAGGCCCCGGAAGTGAGCCAAGACATCCAGGAGAACCCTTGGTCTCGGACCTCTCCGGCCATCACCACCTGGAGGTCTTTTAGCTTCTGTAAAGCAGTAGTCATGTTGGAAGAATGCACATTGTCAGGAATATATGTACAACAAGTTTGGTTTAGGAGGACACACACTCCTCCTTGTGCAGCTGTCAGGAGATCTAGCGCCATCCTATTCTAAATTACCATTTGTCGGGTTGCATCCAGTTCTGCATTCTGTTGCTGATCTATTGTTATAGAGGCATTCATGAATAATCCCAGGCGGTAGGTGAGGGTCTCTACGCGGAGTAGGAGTTTACCTACCCCTAAACTTGGGAACAGGGAGAGAAGAACTTTCTGCCCAGTCGACCACAATTTCTGATCGCTTGGTACGTCAGTGCCCCAGATACTATCATGTGGTTTTACATTGTTATTGGTGTTACGCTTAAATCTTTTAGCCTGCTGCTCGGTCTTTACAATGTAGGTGTGATCTGTAACAAATATGGGTGCGCAGACACCGCACCACCCAGGGGGCAGCACAAAGTAAGCATGACTTCCACATAACCAGGCTACTACATCCACCCACCAGGTGCCATTGGTGGGGCCCCATGCTAGGCAGGGGGATCCTGCTGGTGCAGACACATACGTTTTTTTGCAATTTGTCGTGTCGCCTAGCCATTGGCTACCGTTTTCCTGTTTGAAACAGATGGAATGTTGTTTTCCAGGGCCCCCTGCCATGTATACACTAAAAGGCCCACTCTGCATCCTTTTCTTGATGTCAGGCCAGAATCTGTGTACTGTATGCATGACCCATTAACATACCCTGGCTCATCAATCCCTAGGCTCGTCCTATCTTGCTTCACTATGGTAACATTGGCTCCATTAACCTCGGCTTGACCGGCCGGAAGGGAGAAGGCAAAAGAGATATCTGACCGCCACCCGCTCCCCCCGACTGCTGCCGCACACCTGGATTGTGACTCATTCATTCTTGTGCCGTGTAGGGTCGGGCCCTCACTATGGTGTGGCATAACAGAACAAACATAACAGTTAGACAGATTTCTCTCCTTAACAGCATCATACACATATCGGTACCAGTAATTCCGTAGAAATGGATGCTCGTCATCCCCTTTCATTCGAGTGAGGTGGACTCCTTCCGGGTTCCATCTCTTTTCCTCCTTGATTTCTCCGTCATCGACAAACTGCAGTATTAGTATCACCATTAGGAAAAAGAGCCCTCCAAACAGTCCCTTAGCCCACCATGGGCACCCTGTCAGAGCCATCCTAAAGGAGTGCAGTTCAGCTGATTTCTTCACCGGGTTGAGACAACGAAAACCTATTGTACTTCGTGCCTTTGTAGCGGACTTCCACTGCTACTCCGCGGGTGAGGCGTCTGGCAAGGGCTTTATGAGCTTACAGTGACTTTTGTGGATCCAGGAGGGTCTCTCCGCGATCTTTAATGCAGTAGGCGTTGTGAGGAGTACTTGGTATGGTCCGTCCCACCGGGGCGTAGTCCAATTTTTCCGCTGCAGGGTTTTGACCAGCACCCAATCTCCAGGTTTCACAGAATCCTGTAACACAGACACAGATGCTTCTGGCAGGTTATTAGGGTGTTGAGCGTTCTGTTTAGCTATCAGCTGGCTCATCCAGTCTGCGAGCGTGTTTTCTTGCTCCGCCTTCCCTACGTCAGTGGTTTCCCCTAGCAACGGGAAGGGTCTCCCGTATACTATTTCAAACGGGGTCAACCCTTCGGCAGTAGGCGTAACACGCATCCATAATTTCACTAAGGATAGGCAATCGGGCCATGTCCTGCCTGTTTCCTCCATTGTTTTCCTTAGTCTGTTTTTTATCGTTCCGTTCGTTCGCTCCACTAGCCCTGCACTCTGCGGGTGGTATGCGCAGTGATTCTTTAATGTGAATCCTAACGCTTGTGAGCATAGGTCCAGTACCTTATTCACAAAGTGTGACCCATTATCTGATCGTATTAATTCAGGGATGCCGTACGTTGGGAAATACTGCCCTACCAGGCATTTGGCAACTGTAACGGCATCACAATGTTTTACGGGGTATATTTCTACCCACTTTGAAAACGTGTCTATCACTACGAGACAGTATTTTACTCCTTGTGACCACGTTAATTCTATAAAATCCATATGTACAGCTTGGAATGGATGTTTCGGAGTGGGGAACTGGCCTCGCTTGGGTCTCATGTTCCCTTGTGCGTTATGTTTACAGCAAATCATGCACGCTCTGCAATAGTTTTTTGCAAAATCAGAAAAATTTATTGTGTAAAAGTGTTGTTGTATTATATGTACCATCCCTCCTGTTGAGACATGGGTTTTCCCATGGCTCACTAAAGCTGCCGTTTTATACAGACTTCGCGGAAGGACTGGCTTTCCGTCTACTTCATACACATTATCTTTTTCCTGTGCTCCCCTGCTAGTCCATCTCTGTTTTTCTGCCTTTGGTGCATTCTGCTGCGCGTCTCGTAGTACATTAGTTTCTATGAGGAAGAGCCCATCGCTCTCTTCGAGCGGTGCGCTTTGGGCTGCTTTCTTAGCCGTTTGATCAGCGAAATCATTCCCTTTCGCTTCCTCAGTTTCATTGGTCTGATGCGCTTTGCATTTGCAGAGTGCTAGTGTAGTACCCTCACCACCTGATGAGGGGAGATGTAAATAGTTAAGAAAACGCAAGACACGGAGCTGCTGCTTCACGATCAGAGTCTCTGTATTTCTCGTTGTGCATGAACATTAAAAGCATGGCAACACATTTTATTCAGTTTTTTTCCCATTTCAGCATAGCCAGAACATGAGTTGCATGAACATATTATAGCTGCATGAAATACATTTTTAACAGGCATGTGTATAGTACCTTCCCTTAGAATGTCCTTTCAAACATATGAACTGTATAGCTGCTCCAACAGTTAATGCACCTTTTAACACATTTAACATATGTTTTTAGAGATTTCAGAAGACTTATTATAATAATATTTATAACAATAACATTCTTTACATTTGTTCAGTGTACTCAAATATTGTAAACACAACTTAATGGACCGTGGCAATCGATTTTATGTAAAAGTTCTAACTCATTAACTCTTCAGAATGCCGTCTGCATTTTTATTTAAAATACAGAAAGGTATGTGAACTCTATTTAATTAACTTCTTTAACTTTTAGAACACACATTTGTAACTGATATACTGTGTCTGTCACAACATAAATATATCGGTATTTCACCCAAATACATTACATTGTAGTTACCAAGTATAAGAACACGCTGTCTCCATCATTAGCATGGAACGTGTAAGTAGCACACACGGTACTCGAAACTAACGGTTAAACATCCAAAAACAATGACACTTTCACTCTTTAAAGAATAATATTTGCATCTCTCGTAACTTTAACAGATTACGAATACATTCTTATTACATTTACTTCGATTTCATACCTGATGAGGGGAGATGTAAATAGTTAAGAAAACGCAAGACACGGAGCTGCTGCTTCACGATCAGAGTCTCTGTATTTCTGAGCAGCGCCCCCCCCTCCCCAAACAGGTGACCAGCTCCCAAGGGGAAACCAATCGAGTAATCAGTGTATCACCCCAGGCTGAGCAGGGAATATTAGTCGTCACAGATAACACTATACTTTGCATTTTTTTGTTAAAGAAAAACACATTTCACTTGTCCCAAGTTCAATGTTTCTCTGATATAATTTACTAACATTTTTTTTATATTTCCCACATTATTTATTTATTTATGGAACCACCACACTAGTAGTTTTGGTTTCTGCACGACTTCTAACAGTCTTAGTAGTAATGCCGAATGAGTTAATGTGGTCCCTTGGGACGTCTTAAATCCTCTCGTTTTCCACACAGCGGCATGATGATGCACTGCTGAGAAAACGTACTGACTATCTGTGTAAATTGTAATTTCTTTTCCTTCATATATTTCACAAGCTCTGATAACAGCGTACAATTCTGCCGCTTGTGCTGAACAGGTAGGTGGCAGTGCTTTTGCTTCTATCACCTCTTGTCTAGTCACCACTGCATACCCTACTCTGTTCTTCCCATACTGATCTTTAGAGGCGGATCCATCTACAAATAAAATCGTAGTTTCCGCTATGGGCGTCTGTGAGATGTCAGCTCGTGGTTTTGTTTGCTCTTCTATTTTAGTTCCGCATGAGTGTGCTTCCCCTTCTATTTCAGAAGGTAGAAGGGTGCTAGGATTTAGCGGTCCGCATCTCTCTAAGGTTACATTAGGTTGTGAGAGCAGTAGTGAAACTAAGGTTAAATGTCTTGTGTGAGTCAAGAAGGGTAGTGGCGTCTGGAGCAATATCAGTGACACGGCATGTGGCACTTTCAGGGTCAAAGGGTGACATAGCACCAGTTCTGCAGATATTTTCACTGCTTCAGCGGCCGCTGCACATGCCTGCAGACAGCCTGGGAATCCAGCTGCTACTGCGTCTAATTTTTTAGAATAGAACGCCAGTGGTCCGTGCTTTGCTCCAAAAGGTTGTGTGAGTACACTCAAAAAAATGATTTTTCAGTTCTGTTCACTTTACCTTAACAATTCATGTTGAATTAATGCCATTGTGGCTATTTTTCATTTCAACATGATTGTGTCATGTTAAACTGACTTAAAACTCTCACTCGTTGGTTTAACATAAAGTTTTCATTTTAAAAGTACATGTTTCAATCACTTAGCTCAGTCAAACTGTTATGACTGAATAAAAAAAAAATATTATAACTTACATAATATTTATTCTTTATTTTAAATATTTTTTGTTTATTAATTTATAGCTTGAATATAATTATAGAAGTGCAATTAAATGGTTATTGTTGTTTTTAAGTTTGTTATTTGCCTTAAATTGCTGTTATTTGAAAGACAATGCATTATATCCATTTAAAGGGTATTTGGTTTGTGTCAAATGAAGCACACATTAGCCTATTGGCATGTCTAGTGACAAAATAAAGCTAATGTGGAGTTTAATAATCAACATTTATTGTGCACATTTAGTGCAAAGCAACATAAATGAAAATTGTATTTTAAAAAAATTAAGGCCTTTACTGTTGTTCATATTTATTTTGTCTAACGTCTAGTTTCTAAGTTTTGAAAAATAAAGCACATAAAATGATTCTTACTTACTAATGTAAAAACTTTTATTTTGAAAGAATAAACTAGAAGAGAATTACAGAACTTATGCAACGTATTCAACATATTAAACACTTAACAAGGATCTGGTAAAATAATAAAAAAAAAAAAATGATACAATTCATTAAGAACATTGGACTTAAAAATACAATATTGACATCACAATATACACCTAGTCTGAAATCACTTCACACTCCAGCACAGGAGGTAGCGGTATGCACCTAAAAAGTTGGTATGCGACCCGCCAGTAAATCCATAGAAGAAGAAAAAGAAGAAGAAACTAGATAAACAATCAGACTGATACAAGTAATGTTTTATAAAAGTCAATCGCACATATAAAATGTGTGTTTTTATAAAGTCAGTCAGACTGATTGTCAAAACAGCCTGAAAATAAACGACATTCTCAACCTAAAGGAAGCGGAAATTTGCTGTGATGTAATTTGCATATCCTGGCGGCAACAATCATAAAATGCCTTACGGCTGCGCATGTCTGAAATAGATCTCCGCGCCATTAACTGCTTAAAACAAACAGGTACGTGTTCATCCATTTCCATCACTGTTATTACAAACAATATTATCAAACTGTTTTATGATGTCGGTTGATACTGATGTGTTATTATGACAAAATGCACGATTGTTAGCCTAAATGAGATAAATGAGATGAGTTAGCCATAAACTAATAAACCGCAAACGAACAGGTAACTTGTATGTCCATCCATTTCCATCATTGTGATTTCATGTCTGTTGATCCAACTGCTTTTATGATAGAATAGCCATTAGGGCTGGGAGATGCATTGAATATTAGAGATAATATCACAGTAATTTTAAGGACATTGTAGAATTTTGGAATATCGCGAATTTAGTATAATTTAAGTTCAAGCATGCTTAACTAAAACATTGTTCCAAGTGTCCAGTATTGCCCCTTTTTATATTCATTTATATATTTTATACATTTGCATTTTACTCTATTAATAGCTGTTCTAAAATGGTTCTTTTTTTTTTCTTTTCTTTTCATGGGTGATACAAGAAAATCCAAATTTTTGTATTTAAAAGAAAATGCAAACATATTGCAAAATATAGAAATTTGACAATATCGAGATATCATAATTTTGTATATGGCCCGGCTGTAATAGCTTATATTTGTAGATAGAAATGATTATTGTTACTATGGTTTCAAACCATGAACTACAATAATCAACTAATACTTTTTTTAATTCTTTTTTTCTAGATTGTCTGACCGCTTTTCTTTGGCTTAACACTGAAAGACCCATTTAGATATGTGGAAGTGTAAGACCTGTGAGTTTTCAGCATCTTCTAGATCAGAGTTGTTGAAACATTACAAGTTAAAGCATAAACACTTTGGCCGAAGCCACTCATTCCCATGCATGCATTCAAGTTGTCCTTGTTCTTTTAAGACATGGAATGCTTTATTGGTCCATCTTAGTAGAGTCCATACAAATCAAGATCCTGCACAATCAGAACTGACTACATTCAGCTGTCATTTGTGTTCAAACAATGGACTTTGTTGTGAAAAGGATTATTTTGTTCACATGGGTACACATTTGAAGAAAAACCAAGTGGTTACTTGCATGTTTTCTGGTTGTGATTTTCAGACAAATGTTTACGGTACCTTTAGGTCCCACAAAAACAGAAAACACACTCCCCATTCATTGAGTGACTTTAAGTTTGGTGTAGTGTCTACATCTAGGACACATGTGTCTGACAGCGACATTCACGAAAGTGTGCAGGTTGATGAAGTTGCTTCTGATAATGTACGTTTTGAAAGCAGTGCAGAAGTTCAGGACCTACCTGGTGTTATTGTTGAAAATTTTGCAGCAATGTTATTGAAATTGGAACACTTCTTTCATGTTCCAGGCATAGCAGTTAATGAGTTTTTAGAAGAGCTGCACTTTTTGTTGAGTACCTCATCCCAAACTGTTACGTGTGACAGGCTTAAAGATCTGTTTCAGGAGCACAGTCTTGCCTGTGATGACGCAATTATTGAAGACATTGCTAAAGCTGTGTGTGAGTCTCATCCACTGCACACAGCAATAGAACAGCATGGTTCACTAAGCACAGTGTATCGGCGCAAGGAGTTTTATAAAAGTCACTTCTGTGTTGTTGAACCTGTTGAGTACATCCTTGATTCACAACAGGGAAAAACTTTTCAGTATGTTCCCATTTTAAAATTCCTGCAACAGCTGTTAGCCAAGGAGGATGTGATTGAAACAATACTGGCAAACCACAGATATGAGCGTAATGAAGCTGTTTATTCATCATATCAGGATGGAAGTATCTTTAGGGAAAATGCATTCCTGTCAGGAGATGATTTAAGACTTTTGTTAAGGTTGTATGTTGACGATTTCGAAGTGTGTAACCCTCTTGGTACCTCTCGAAGAGCACACAAGCTCTGTGCAGTGTATTGGACTCTAAGCAATTTGCCTACAAGTTCTCATGCAGCAATGTCGTCCATTTACTTGGCTGTGTTGTGTAAAAGTAATGACGTGAAAGAATACGGCTTCAAAAAAATCCTTGAGCCTCTTCTTGAGGACTTGGCACATTTAGAAGAAGTTGGCATTTTTATTCCTTCAGTTGGTCATTTTGTGAAGGGTACTGTTCATGTTGTGATTGCAGACAACCTTGGGGCCCATAGCGTAGCTGGTTATGTTGAGAGTTTTTCTTCTGAATATTACTGCAGATTCTGCACTGGAAAGAGCTCGGAAATTCAGACTAATGAGGTTCGGTCAGGTAGGTTTAGCCTTAGAAAGAGAGAGAGCTATGATGCTCACCTGAAATCTGCACAGCAGACTGGCAGCTGTTGTTTTGGTGTTAAAAAAGAATGTGTATTCTCCACACGCCTTGCTCATTTTCATGTTCTCTCTGGCTATCCCCCAGATGTCATGCATGATGTTTTTGAAGGAGTTGTACCATTTGAGCTTAAACATTGTTTATCAATGCTTTTATCAAAGAAGTACTTCACATTTGAATTTCTCAATGAACGTATTGTCCATTTTCCCTATAAATGGACAGATAAGACAAACAGACCTCATGCAATCCCTCGCTCAATGTTCAGCCAGAATACTATTGGAGGCAATGCTCACGAGAACTGGAACCTGATAAGGTTGCTTCCATTGCTTGTAGGACACATGGTGCCAGAAGATGAACCTGCATGGCTGGTGCTTATGGATCTCAAAGATATTGTTGAGCTTGTGGTATCACCAGTTCACACTGATGAATCAATTGCATACCTTGATGGCAAAATTTCTGAACACCGACAGAGGTTTCAGGAAGTTTTTCCAGGTGTGAAGTTAATTCCAAAACAGCACTTCTTGGAACACTACCCTGCACTTATCAAGTCATATGGTCCACTTGTGCATCTGTGGACTATGCGCTTCGAAGCCAAACACAGCTTTTTCAAGCAAGTTGCTCGGCTTACAAATTGTTTCAAAAATATCCCCCTTACACTTGCAGCTAAGCACCAGCTAATGATTTCTCACAGTTTGAAATCGTACCATCTTGAAAAATCTGCACTAGATGTATCAACGGTGTCAACAGTGCCTCTGACTGTTTTGAGAACAGAAATAACACAGGTCGTCCAAGACAAGTACCCAGACACTGAATTCGTCCAGATCACCACAAGTGTCACCAGTAAAGGCCTCAGTTACAGAAATGGGATGATTGTTGTTTGTCACTCTGTAGATGGGCTCCCTGAATTTGCAGAAATTATTCAGATTTGTATAGTGCAGAAGGGACTGAGTTTTGTACTGAAAGGTCTGTGTGGTTGGTATAGGGACCATTTTAGGGCCTTTGAACTGACCTCTTCTCCATCACGGGAGATTTTCTTTCTTGAACTAAGTGAATTAGCTGATGGCTATCCATTGGCTGACTACAAGGTTGGAGGTCTTCGTTTGGTGTCACTGAAAAGACAAATTCATTTATAACAGGTGCCATTTAAATATTTCTTGTTTAACTGTATGAATGAATCTTATGTACCTATAGTGCAAACAATAGTTTTTTTTTTTCTCTCTCACATCAACAGGATTGTAAAAATGACCTCCACCATCATCCTCCGTGTAATTCTGGGAGAGAACAATGCCCAGAAAGTGACACTTCAGAATGGTGTACCTTGTTCTTTGGCAGAATTGAAGAATGAGATACAGACACAGTGTAATTTGATGGGAGAAACCAGACTTCAAATCATGGACCCTGATTTCAATGAATTTGTGAACCTGACTTCCACAACTGATGTTCAGAACAAAAGCACCCTTAAGGTCATCAAACTCTTTGACTCTTTAGCAGTATCTCCATCTCCCTCATCATGTGACACAGACATTCTGTCTTCAAGATCATCCTCTGAAGTATCACCACCTTCATCCCTTGACCCCCAAGAGTTGACTTCGAATACAAGGTGTTCTTGGCCAACATGTTTTGTTGTGCCCCGTTTCTCCTATGATGCAGAAATTAAGCTGGAGCAAGGCAATTCTGAATACCAAAAAACTGGCTTTCTACTGAATCCAGACCCAAAGCTGAAATCAGACATTTTGGATGGACTTGCTGAAGAAATAGTAAAATTCAAAGTGTACCTCTCTGATGCTGAATTTGATGAAGTGGCTGAAGCCCTTATAAAACGGCATCCTTGCCTGAAGGAACAGGGATCCTTAACAGGCTGCAGTGGCTGGAAAAGAAGCCTTAAATATAAAATGTCAAATTACAGAACCAAGCTGCGAAATCTTGGTTGTAGTGAAGTGACCGTTAATTCCATGAAGCACAAACCTATGGGTGTAAGCAATCCAGCTTTTGGTGTCAAGAAGCCACGCAAAGCTGAAGTTAACTTTTGTCCCTCATTTCTTCCTGGTGAAACTCCTGACAGCATGGAGCAAATCAGAGTCTCCCTAATTTCTGAGGTTAAGAAGAAGAACAACGAGCAAACTGTGAGAAGATTAATGGACCTTTCATTTGCATTGAGAAGACAAGAGGTTGTCAAAGAATCTCCACTTATTGCTGACTTTAAGAGCAGATGGCCGGCTTTGTTCCAAGAAAACGAGGTAATTCTCCCTGTCTTTATGTGAGATTTTACATAAAATTAAAATGCCAATAAGTCAAAATAAAATAATTTCACCATATAAGCAAGTTATAACACATAGGCTAGCTAGCTTTTTTGGGCATACATCATTAACGTTGTGGTGTTTTTCTATTTTTGTGTTTTAGGTTTGTGCTGAATTTGCACGGATAACAACTGTCGCCTTAATTTCAAAATTCTTCTCAAAGCTGGATGAACACACTCCAAGTCTTCTGAGGATCTTTGCCAAGAGAGGTGGAGCTCAGGGACAAAGGATAAGGAAACTTCTTGTGCCACTTACACAGGTATGATAACTTTGAAAATTGTTTTTCTAGATAAATTAATCTTTGTTTCTCACTTATGACTTGTGTGAATTGAAGATGTATTTGTTGATTGGTACATGTTGCTAATTTTTCTTTATTTTCCCTAGTGTGACTGCATTAATGTTAAGAGGGAGTGTGTCCTCAAAGCCCTGTTTGTCTACCTAAATGAGGATCCTGACAATCTCATCAAGGAGTACATGGTATTATTGCCTAAATATTTTGACAATATTTTTTGTGTATAACAATACATTTTATAGTACATTATTATTAATGTACTTTGTTCTGTTTATAGGATGCAGATTTTTCCAGTGCTGAAGCTGCAATCAAAGAAATGGTGATAGGTGTTTTTGTCATCAGATATGAAGGTTGTGAAGTTGGTGATGAACCTGCGGATGTTGGAGTAGTTCTTGAAGGAGTTACAGCACTAGAAGGGCTTGGTAATGTAGCAAATGGTGTTGCATTGCTGATTGGGCTTATATATGCCCTAAATCTAAGTTATCCGAAAGAGCTTCGATACACCTTTGAACTACTGCAAAAAGTGTTCCTGGAGCTTGATGGACATAAACTCTCCACCAAAGTTCAAGCGCTCAAGACCAAGCTTTTTACACCTCATTAAAGGACTGATGAACAGACTGACCTTTACCATGGAACTATGTTTTTGTGTCAAATAGTCAAAACATGTTCATACTTCATGTTCACACATTGTTTTTTATTGTCTTTTTTTTTTTGGTACATCAGGGTATATGTGAAGAGGAATAGTTTCCTAAAAATTACATTTGTCCTTAACTCACCCAATTAAGTCAGAAGCTCAAGGCAAACCATCAAGGGTTTCAATGACTCATGGGTTAGTTAATGGTGACTATATTTTAATTTTTTTGTTAAACTTGTCCTTTTAAACGCCTTTTCTTTTTTAAATGATAGTTTTAATAGCTTCTGACTGTTCTTGAAGGAAAGACGTTTGAATGTTTTAAATAGTTTTCAAAGATGTTCCACATAGCACACATTGTGTTTGCTTATAACTTTACAAAAGTTATCCAGGCACATTTTGGAATTGGAATAGATTTACAGACTGCTTGACGGACACACAGTTTGGTAAAGTTTTGCATTTGAGTGGAGGGCTGATGAACAAATAAATATATATATATATATTTTTTTTTTTTTACTGTGGAATTGCAGATGTTACGTTCTTGTTGTGAAATGCATTAAAAGCAAGCACCCTTTGCTAAGTTTTTTTTTTTATATATTAACAGGTTGTACATGTAGGAATGTGAACCTGTTGGTTTCATTTTGCATTGTGAAAGAAAACCTTTCTGTACACATTTGTTTTATATAAATTGTCACAAATGCAGGCTTAATGTGTTTAAACTTGTTTTAAAGTGTTTGAAATGTTTTTGAAAGTGTAACACCTGCTGAAGCTGTTCCCTAGTAAAAAGGATTTATTACATATTTACTGCCTCTGTAGTCGTCATTGAAGTATGGGGAAAAATGGGTGATATTCATTATTTTATAACGTATAGTAGTAACTTGACTAAATGGGATTCATTAAAAGTGATGTAAACATATCGGCTTAACATCAAGGATTAAATTTAAGATGGCATGATTAATTGAAGTTCAATAAAAACCATTAATTCAAGTTAAAAATAAGTATTTAAATCATGTTTACTCAATGTCATCTGTTCATGTAAAATGAACAGAAATACTTCAAGCTGGTTTAACATCATCCAGTGGTGTTAAGTTAATGTGGTGTAATCACGTGGAACCACTGTCCACGATTAAATCATGTTCAACCAAAGTGCTATTTTTTTGAGTGTACAGCCTTCATATACCCCTCTTGAGCATCGACACATAAGGTGAAAGGTAGCTCATAATTAGGTAAAGCTAAAACCACATCTGTTTGCAACATGCTTTTTAGCTTCAGGAATGCCCCATCCCCCTCGGGGGTCCAGCTTATCTGATCTTTTAGTGTCATCTCCTTCCCGTATATTAACTCCTGCAGAGGTCGTGCCAGGGCAGCGTAATCTGGCAACCATTCTCTGCAGTAATTACACAGTCCGAGGAAGGACATCATTTGCTGCTTTGTTCTTGGTTTAGGTGCATCCTTGATGGCTTGTTTACGAGTCTCTAAAAGTGCCTTCCCTTCTCCAGTGAGATAATGGCCTAGATAGATTACCTTTTCCTGGCAATATTGTAGCTTCTCCTTCGAAGCCTTGTGTCCCGTTTTGTACAAATGCTGGAGTACAGCCAAGGTCGTCTGCCGACAATGTTCCTCAGTATCGGCTGCGACTAGGATATCGTCCACATACAACAATACTTGGCTGTGTTCCAGCACTGGGCACGTTTGCATAGAGAAGCGGAGGGCCATTGTATACACATGTGGGCTTTCAGAAAAACCTTGCGGTAATCTAGTGTAAGTATATTTTTTCCCTTTGTAGGTGAACCCGAATAAATGTTGCGAGTCTTCATGTAGCGGCACTGAGAAAAAGGCATTGCTCAAATCTATCACTGAGAACCACTTCTTATCTCCTGTGAGGGAGTTAAGCAGTAAATGTGGATTGGGCACATCTGGTGCCGCATGCTGAACTATGTTATTTATTGGCCTTAAATCTTGCACCATCCTCCACCTTCCCGTTTGACCTTTCTGCACTGGGAATATGGGGGTGTTGCAAGTAGCCTCAGGTGCCTCTCTCAAGATTCCTGACCTCAACATGTCCTGTATCACCGGTGCTATTCCGGCTTCGGCTTCGGGTTTTAATGGATATTGTCTCACTATCGGTTCTTGTTGTGTTCGTATTTTTACCTTATAAGGTGGGAAGTCTTTTACTAGCCCTACATCAGTGGGGGAGGAAGACCACAGCCCTTCAGGTATTACTGACAGCTCTGGGCTTTCAACCGTAGCTATCAATCAGGCTGGGTCGTCCATGTGTGTGACAGTGGTCACAGGCACTTGCCATCCCAAAGGAAATCTCCATATATTTTGGGTTTTGTTATAACTCCACTCTGTCCCTGGCTGCGTCGTATATTTAAGTTTTGGGTGTGATGCGCAGCTCACAAACTGTCCCAAATCTTCCCATTTGTGCGTGTTTCCCTTAGATAGAGAAATGTGTGGTGTGTCTTCTAGAAACAATTTCCATTGCCTATTAGTTAGGGTGACGGATGCTGCTGCTAGCCCATTTACTGTGTCCACATACAGATATGGGACCGTAATGCAATTATCAGTTTGTGCATGGAACATGGCGTCATATGCTGGGTCTGGCCCTGGTACTGTTTTGTACCTCATTGTGACGTGCAGCGCATCACTTAGCATATATTGCGTTTGTGGTGCTTTCTGCTGTTGTCTTGTTTTTCTCAACATTTCTCTAGTTTGGTTCGTGTCTCCTAAGTCTAGGGACCAGTAATAGGTTGGGGTGTTATGTCCTTGTAACACATAAACATCCTCCTCTATTATGGCCTTCATTCCATTTGCTGTTGGAACTACGCTTATCCCTAGCGCTTGCATTATGTCTCTCCCCATCAGATTTACGGGGCAGGCTGGGCTTATGAGCACTTGTGCTTCGCATTCCTTTTTGGTCTGGACATCTGTTATCAGCAGGGGGTTGGTAAGTTTATGGCTATCTGTTTGGCCTCCTGCTGTTTTCATATTCACTGTAGCCATTGAAAAGGTAGTTTTAGGAGGTGCTGTTGTCAGCACCGTCCTGCAGGCTCCAGTGTCACACAAACACTCATAAGTTTCCCCGTTTATAGACAATTGTCTGCTTGGTAATTCACACCATTGTTTTGACACTAACAGTTGTTGCACTGCTAGCAGGTCTACTTCCTCTTCTTCCTCTATTCGCACTGTTTTAACTCTACAGCGCCTCAGAGTCACGGGGGAACATTCCTCTGTTTCAGTGTTTGAAATAGAGTCCCCCGTGGCTGGGAGTCACTGGGGTGGCTCACCGGAAGTGGACCTTCTATCAGGATTGATTGTGGGATCCCTATTTTGTTTTAGTCTGCAATCCCTTGCCATGTGTCCTATCTTCCCACAATTCCAGCAGTCTATTACTCCTGGTTGGCCCCTCCCAAAACCTCCCCTGCCTCTTCCTCTGTTTGTTCCCCTGAAACCACCTCGACCTCTTCCTTGGGCCTGTGCATATGCTACGATCTGATCTTCCTGACTATAAAATGACGCGTCAGGTTTTGTTTTCTGAGCTTTCTGAGCATGTCGTGCATATTCTACGGCTTGCTGCACAGTTCCTGTATTTTGGTGGACCCAGTATTTATCTATGTAGCGCTTCAGTTCGGGCCTTAAGCCGTTTAGGAATGTCCTCTTTAGCTGCTGCTGATATACTCCATTTTCGTCGTCCCCAGGAGGGATTCCTGAATTTGTTTTAAACAGAGGTCGTAACCTATCTAGGAAATCCTCTGCTTCTTCACTTTCTTTCTGTTTACACTGTGCTATTTTCCCATAATCAGCTCGTCTTGTGAATACAGCATCTAACCTTTGTCTCAGCTGATATAATGCTTGCTGCAAAGCCTGAGAATCGTGGGGTAGAGGTTGATCATCTCCTCCGTGGCCTGTGAAATCACCAGCCACGTGGCCCCACTTATGGTTTAGGACTTGTCTGAAACAACGGAACAGCTCTCTTCCATTTAAATGGAAACCGATTTGTAATTCTGTCATTGCTGTCCAGAACTCAGGTACACCATCCTCTACGGGAGGAATGCCTTTTAGGGCTGCAGCTCTATCTTCTGCTGTCCATGGGCGGTAAACTAATATGGTGGCTGGTGGGGCTATGCCATCGTCACCTGGGGCTATTCTTGGATTAGCCACTTCTACCATTGGTGCAAGTAAGTCTGTTTCATCATCTGACTCATCCCTATTATCCTCCCTGTGCCATCTAGTCTTTTGGTTAGCAGGGTTCAATCGTGGTTGTAACTGTGGATCTGCTGTTCTAGTTTCATACCGTCTCGGTTTTGCCGCTCCCGCACCCTGGGCCAGGGCTTGCGGGGGTTCTGGTTCACTATGATACGGTGGGGGCGGTTGAGGTGCTAGCTGCATACCCACTGCCGGTATGTGTGGGGGAGCTGTGGGCTGCGTTTCCTCATCTAGGTTAACGAGTGCCGCCTGTATCTTTTCTTTCTTGCTTTCTTGTTTATTTTTCCGGACTATGTCCCGGAGTCTGCTTTGTTCTAACCATGCTTCAGACAGCGTATATTCTCGTTTTTTCTGTATTTTATCCTTTCCATTACAGCACCCAGACATCATTTCTAATTTTAATTCTGTCTGTAATTTTAGGACGTCTTCTGTTTTTAGGTTCCCTGAGAACCCATGCTTTTTACGCCATTTCTGATTGCTCACTACTCCTGCTCCCTCCTTATATCTTTCCATAAATTTCTCATCTCCCGTAAATTGTGCTTTGCTCTGACTCTGTCCCATTTTCTCTACAAAAAAAACAACAACCCCTAGGTGCAAGTCCCTGGCATGAGACCTCAGGAGGACACTGACACGGCCTTCTACTGTCTCCTATGGAGACAGCGGTATCAGTTTTCAGGGATGAAACCCGTCCTTTCTCCCTTGGTCACCAGTATGTTGTTGCACCCAGGCCAGACGTGCAGACCTTCTACTAGTCTCTTAATACACGTCTGTTCTCATTCACGCTGCAGCGTCGTGCTTCTCACCTGATCCTCTCGCGAAGTGCTTCTAGTTCTTGTCCGGAGGCCCGTCAGACGTCGGCCCAGCCGTCGGGAACGGTCCTAACCACCGGCCTGCAGGCGAATTCACGTCGCAGGTCTTTCACTCACTCTCTAGAGCGAGACTGTCGACAGCTTTCGGTGTTGTTCGTCGGCGGACTGGTCGGCGTCTTTCGGGGTCCTCTCAGATCCGGCTCGAAGGACCAAGTTTTATGTTGGGGAGCAGGAGGAAAGCGCCGTAGCTTTGACCCCCTCTCACCGTTACCTATGTGGAGAAAGCGTACTGGCTTCTCACTCCACACTTTGCACTTCTAGGACTCAGGAATAATAATAATAATGAGACAGCACACTTCTAATCTTTTTACTTGCGCAAGGGTGCCCACTCACTTAGATGCAACAGACCGTATCTGCGCCTCAGTTCAGTGTCACACCGGGCAGTCCCTTGGCTTCTTTATTTATACAGGAGGGGAGTGGTTACAATGGGGAGTATCCTAAAGCTATACTGCTGTTTGTGCTTCTTGCGAAGGGGTTAAAACACAGGACCTTGCATTCCTCAGAGTGGGCCCCCTCGATGTATCGACAGAGTCTATTTCCACTCCCAGGGTGATTGTTCCTTTTTCACAATCTTACACAGTTACAGAAGATGTCCTGTTCTAACAGGTCTCTACGTCAAGGTTGATAAACTATTTGCCTACATTCACACAATTAATATGATAAGAAATATACATTTTCATTCTAACACCCACCATCAGAAACGGCACCTATGCCGCCTTGCCCTGCCCTGCCCTCCCCTCCCCTCTGCATTAATTGCACTTGAAATTGAAATTAATTGAATTTTTCTTATTTCTTTACCCCCCCATAGGCACGCCATTCTGAAAGAGAAGCATCCACTCTCTCCGGAAGACTGCTGGGCTGTGCTGAGGGCTGCCAAGAAAGATTTTGTCAAGAACAAATAAAATCAGTCCGTTAGTCAAGAAGTGAATATGAATCATGTACATAGGATTGTTTGTCAGTAAAAATGGCATTAGCGTTAAAAATAATACTTACAGAGCACATGCTGGACACGCAGTCTCATCTGCGCCTTAAGCCAGCGCTCATACAGCTGGCGTTGAAACGTCTCGGACACCTGGCAGCGTGCAGCCCGGTCTGGCATGTCGCCATCCAGGGTCAGATTTCTTGGCAGTCCTCGGTAAAGTCTATCCAGAAAAGGGCTCCCTGGAATCCACGGAGTGCTGCCTCGTGCTGTACTACCTGGAGGCTGTTGTTATTTTGAAACACCTCCAGCGACCAGGAGTGGTAGAGCACATGACTGTAAGTATTATAAATCTTTTTGTTGCCCTCACTGTCACTTCACTGCCATTACTCTTATTTACTGGTGTAACGCCCTTGTCCTGTGCAGGTGGAGGAGTGGATGACTAGGACCACAGACGAGTCGGGCTATGCAGTCATTGGTGTGAAGGAGCATAAGACGTCTGCACACCAAGTGGCCTGCTTTGCCTTGCCCAATGAGGAGGAGATGGTAAGTTTATCACATTGGATGAGATTAATTTCACATTTCCTGCTAGAACCAAGCAAGTCACACTCAAAAGCAGATATTTAATCTTCCTGTTACTACTCTGCCAACAGTGGTTCGACATCTATTTTACTCGGGTGCGACCTCAGCTCCTGGCCTGCAAAAGGAGCCAGATGAATAAGGATTATGATGAATAAGGAAATGTGAAATAAAGTGACACTTTTCTAGTATAATTGTTTTGGGGTTTTTTTTGACAATGTATAAAGTTTAAGACCTTGTCGTTGCCCCAAGTATTACAGTAGTTTAAGTGCAACACACAGGTCACTTACTCAAGCGGTTAACATCAACATCTGAGATGAGGGGTAACAGACTTCAGAAGGGCCTGACAATCTGTACGGATGCCTAGAATGAGGTCTGTTTGAGCTCCTACCTCAGGCTATAAAGCCAAATTAAGCATCAAATTAAAGCACAACATTTGTGGTCCACACAGAGACCAGACACATGTCAATAGCCCCAGCAGTTTTAGAGTAACCCTTCAAAATATTTGGAGCATTATAGACTGGGCCACTATCTATCTGATGCATGGCACACTGACCTGTAATACACCGCAAATACACCAAAGCACGTGATGAACTGAAACACACAGCCCATCTACTCAAATAATCACGCTTTTATTTTACAGTTTGCAAGGGAATTAGCAGGATAACCTTAGCAAAATCACAGAGGTCAAAGCAATGACAGACAATATAAAATGTACACAGGCAAATAAAGCTGACAACCTACAGTATTTGTGAAGCATAAAAACATGATGACCGTTTTAAGGAAAAATAACCTCAACTATTTTACCAGTGCGACCCACAGGTTACTTACTGAAGCGGTTAACATCAACATCTGAGATGACGGGTAACAGACTTCAGAAGGGCTAATTATGATATATATAGTTGATATACAATTAGAGTATTAAGCTTGTCCTAACTTATATTAAATTATAAAGTTATTAAACTTATATTAGACATATTATATATATGATGTTATTTATCAAAGACATTGAGCACTAAACAATGGAGATGACAATTGGAAATTCAACTAAAAGTAAGTGATAAGCAGAAGAAAACAAGGGACAGGGAACAGGCCACACAGGCAAGTTAGCTGTAGTTGTGAGCAAATTACAATGATGCAAATATTTTTAATCCAACTATTTAGTTACAAATTCCTCAGCCTGGGAGTCATCAGCATTTGAATCAAGCAGGTCAGTTACTCAATCCGTTAACATCAGCTTCTGACATGAGGGGACAAATACCTGGATTGGGCTTGCCAGCCTAGGGCTATTGTTTCCTTGATTGCTGTTTTGCACTTCTCTGCGATGCACATGCAGGGCTACCCATCCCCCAACAATCTGCCAACGCAACAATTAGGCTGAGATCACGTAAACATCAGGTCACGTAAACAGAGTGACTCAAATAAATGTATTAAAGAACCAGTAATGCCGAGCAATATACCAAAATATTCGGAACATTATACATTGAGCCTATCCTGCTAATATTAGTAGTCACTGTATGTCATGTCTGTGTCACAACAGTACGGATTAGAACAATATGTGGTACCATCAGTAATGCGATCTGGGCCCTTTAAGGCTGGCTCGCTCCAATTAGTGAGCGAGTGCTTTCAGGCAGAAATTTCAGGGTCAAAACGGCGAAATCGAAATTGGATCATACTGGCAATATTGCTCAGAATCGCTGTAGCTGTCCGATGGTATGCGGGGCGTTGCAGTTGCTTACCGCGACCGACGCATAAGAAAGCAAACATTCTTTATCATCATCCTATGTATGTTAAATTACGATCTTCCACATTAATCAAGATATTGTAAAACGGAAATTATTACAGCTCCAATAGCTTATATTAAAGTCAGCCAAGAGTCACAACAAGGTTTTGAAATGGCAAACACAGACACAAATCAAATGTATATGAGCAAGCAACATAAGGGATCTGTTGTTTGGGTAAATTATATTATAGTATACTATATATATGTGGTGTGGTGGCGAATTCGTGCAGAAATTTCAGGGTAAATACGGCGAAATCGAAATTGGATCATACTGCCAATATTGTGTAGCGGATATTAAGATCCGTGGCTTTTATTTTAAAGTTTTCCTGCTAGTCTCTGGGCTCGGTGGATCATGCGGTCATGCCTTAGCCTATCCAATGAGTAGCGTTGCTGGGCGAGTCTCTGGTAGTGAGGGGAGCGGTAAAAAAAAAAAAAAAGGTCGGTTGGGCGAAGTGGAAGCAGAGTCGCGTGAAGTTTTTTTTTTTTACAAGGAATCGCGGCTAGTATAGTTGGAGCGCGGCTTCGTTTTGGCAGGACGAAAGTCTGTTGTTTTTTTTCTTTGTGTTGGAGTTGGGGATTATTGGGGCTGCGCCATCCCAAGCGGAGAGCGTGGCGGGCAGCCTGGTGTGCATACGCCGGACGCCATCTCGGTCTGCAGCGGAAGACAGAGACGCGGAGGGGCTGTTTGAGTGGTGTCGACGACAGCGGGTATGACGAGTGGCATCTTCGGGAGTCTAAGTCGTGTCCTGGCATCCGGTGGAACTGAAGGAGCTGGGGAATATCGTGGAGGAGGGCACCCGGATTAGCGGTGCTGAAGTGGAGGCAGCGCGCGCCGGTTTTGAGATCCAGGGCCCCGGAGCTGTGTTACACGGGCGCATACTCGGGCGATTTCGACCTCGGATGCAGCGCGAGTGAGTGACCCTGCCATACAGAGGCCTCCCCCTACAACTCATCTCGACCCATTCCGTCGTTGACTGGTAAACCTGCTCCTTTTCTTCACTCTCCTCAATCGGGTGAAGGTCTCGGCAAAGTTGCAGATCTGGACAATTGTATGCATAAGTGTGTGTTGGATGTAATTAAGCGCAGTCGAAGTGTTTGTTTAATGTCATTTACGCGCTGTATTTTGAATAGGTGAATGACGATTGGTATTGTGCTATGCTTTGCTGTGTAACCCTGAGATGTTTTCTTTCTTTTTTTCCCCCCGTTTTGAGTTAAATCTGTCTTTTTCTGTTATTGATGACAACGGGACAAATTGGTGAATTGCTAAAAAAGGGGATGTTTGAATTATTCAATTTCCTCTGCGTCATCGGGGCCTAATTCAGCTCTGTGGCCTGAAGTATTTTCTTTCATGCCGTCCGTTTTATAGCTTGCTGTTTAAGGTTGGAGGACAGCGGAAAGAGAAGCGACCTTTCCGTTTACAATAAATCACTCGTTTGTGTTTAGGGTGGTTTATGCGTTCAAACATTGTGTAACTACCCGGGGGTAGGGGCGTCGCACCCGACGTGCTAGGTTTTGGGAGTGCAGGGTTGTCGGCAGATTATATCGGTACCCGGCCGAAAACGTATATACTTCAGGGTGCCACCGTGTCCATTTTTGTCCCCTGAACCTGCCTTCCAACACCCTCCCGCAGCAGGACGGGTAAAACATATTTGCACACGCAAATACTGGGACTAAAAGAACTCGGGGTGAGGGACTCAGATCCTCTCATTACTTAGTCTCCCTGGGTGGAATAATCGCCAGTTTTCCCCTACCAAGGCGGGGCGAAATTTCTCCGCTACAATTGCTCAGAATCGCTGTAGCTTTCCGATGGTATGCGGGGCGTTGCGGTTGCTTAGCGTGACCGACGCATAAGAAAGCAAACATTCTTTATTATCATCCTATGTATGTTAAATTACGATCTTCCACATTAATCAAGGTATTGTAAAACGGAAATTATTACAGCTCCAATAGCTTATATTAAAGTCAGCCAAGAGTCTTGAAATGGCAAACGCAGACACAAATCAAATGTATATGAGCAAGCAACATAAGGGATCTGTTGTTTGGGTAAATTATATTATAGCATACACTATATATTTGTGGTGTGGTGGCGAATTGGTGCAGAAGTTTTAGAACTGCACTATCGATTTATCACTTTATTTAGAAATATAAATTCAGTTCTTATCCTTTTTAAAAGTTACATTTTTTTCAAATTGTCTTTCAAAGTGTCCCTCAGAATGACACTGGGGTGGGCGGGGCTACGAGGGGGAGGGGACGCGGTCAGAATGGTATATTAAGAGGAGACCTCCGCATGTACAGTTACTCTACCTCTGCTTCCAGCGAGACAAGAGCTCCAGATTCTGCTCAAGGTTTCATCTTTTGTCGAACAACTCGTCAAGAATGGCTTCCAAGGCGTAAGTTGTGATCAATTTATTATTGCATTTGAATGTGTAGAAACTGTGGATAACTTGTTCATCCTTGTATGTAGTTTACTGACACTGTGCTTAAGTCTCTTAAACTGACTACTATTGTTAAAACTTAAATTGCATCCACTACAAAAGTAAAACAATATTTCGAAGCAACTTTTTTTAATTACTAAAAACTCATCTTTTTCGAAAGACATTTTGTTAAGGTACTTTATCGATTCTCCTGTTTTATCTCTTTATTTTTTGCTCTGTAGCACTTTTGAGATTGCTGAAATATAAAGTGCAATACAAATAAAATGTATTTTATACTAATTATCTTTAAATTAGTAGTAAGGAGTATTAACCCCCTGGGGCCTGAGGCCTTTTTTCCACTTTCGAGGTGGTCTGACATGCCTTGACATTTTAAAATATTTCACCTATCTAAAAAACATTTATCCAAAAGTGATACATTTGCTTTTATTCAGCACAAACTCAGCACCAATAATCTGAGACCTCTTAGAATGTTATTATTCTATTTTTTGTTAAAATCAACTTTAAACATATACTTTTCAAAAACCTATTTTCAGACATGCTGAGAAATTGTAAAAAATCACATTATAGACATTTCTAGGTAAGACTTTTGAGCTCTGAAGCTTATAGACACAGGGGTTGGCTACACATAGGTGAAAGTGACATTCTGAAATTTTATGTAGTTTGATTACTAAAGTGTTAGAACTTTGGAGTGACACTCTTTTTCTCAAAGTCAGTGGTCTTCACAATGAATATTGATGAGATAGGTGTCCTCACACCTGTAGTAGTTTGCATACTGTCAATGGCCCATCAGTCTGGAATGTCACTGCACCCCACACCCATCACTTTGGAAAGGCAGTTTGAAACGCAAGAAAAGTAGCAACAATAAAATCCCTTTCACAGTTTATTGATAGATGGAATGAAAAATGAAAAACTGTGACTATATAAATATAGAAAGCGATAAATATGATGCAGTGACTATTATTGACGCTCTGGGGACGAGGGCATCATCGACCGCGTATCTTTCTCGTGTATTTCAGTTTATATCTCGCTGAAATCATTATGTAGAATCATGAAAAAAACACTGACTAAATCCGTTATCTGTCTTCTTTTCAAAACTTCCATTGTCAGAAGTATTAACGTTTTTAAAATTAGGTTAAATAGGCAAAAAAGCAAATCGTGTCATCTTTCTTTGTTTTACTTGCGTCGGCAGCGTGTAGGACCGCTCTCAGCGGAAGATCGCTATTCACGTTCAAAATACGCTGCGTTTGAATCGGCGACCACGTGATTGCAGGCACACAGGCTTAGCCCACTGAGCTATGAACACAGGTATGAGCTTCGCTGCTGAAAGTGGCAACACTGGCGCAAAGCTTCAGCGGCAGAGACGTATCCGTGTGCTATATTGTAGCCGATCAGTGTAAACACTACCCAGACATGTGCTCTTGTTTATTTCGGTCACAATGGGCGTATTCACATATTTCTTTACCCAATACTAACTGTCGGATTATCATGTTATTATCATGCGAATAGCGCGATTTGCAAGTGGGTGGGCGATCAGAGCCGCTTCGAGACGCAGACGCTTAAGTCAGTCACTCTTGTTCTTTCAATTCGTATCACGAAGCTGTAAAAATATATTTAGTTTCTACCTATATATATTTGAAAAGTAGACCGTCCAAGGTTTCTGAGAGTATTTTTAAAATGTGTATATGACAAAAACTCGCGGAGTTATTTAAACGGTCTCGCGAGAATTCTGTCAGATCCCGCCGGCGGGATCGCCGGTCCCAAGGGGTTAAAGTGTAGAATACCATTTTTTTTATTTGCAGTGTTCACAAAGGGCTTATATTTCTTGATATAAATGTAACTAATTAGTAAACATGTTTCAGTAGTTGTGATCATGTAGTTTACTAATTACTTTTCTCAGTCTGGGACCCACCAGGATGACAATAGATATGCAAATGTTATTTATCCAAACCACTGAGGAATGAACAATGTTGATGATGATGACTGGAATGGGTCCTGAAAATCATGAATTAAATCTAATCTTAAGTAACACTTCCTTGACTGTTACATAAAACTGTTAATTGTTTTTTTTTTGTTGTTTTTTTTTATATCCGCAGTACTTCCAACAGGCATTTCCTGCTCTGCCCCGTGTGCAAGAAGACACAGGCAAGCCTCTCGGTGCATCTGACTAGGGTGTGCATGAAGAGATCTTCGAAAGAAGCCATCCAAGAAGTAGTGGAGAAGGCAAAGCAGGATGCGCTTGAAGTTCTGCAGTGGGGCAGGGTGTTCAGCTACAGGCACCTGCGAGACATTATGGATGATGCTAATCCTATGAGCAGGTTGGTGGGAAAACTCTTCAGTCTTTTTTACACATCTCGCGTTGTTTCTTCAGTATGACATTTACTAAGAGTTTTTTTATTTACTTATTTATCTGAAAGGATGATCCAGGAGCTGGAGCGTCGCCACATGGTGGTGCCTGACACCCCCTCCCCAGCAGTAGCGGCGCAGACCAGCAGTGTTCCTGTGATGGCCGGTACAACCGTGCAGCGACCGGAGAGCTCAGCGACTGAGCAGTCGGAGGACGCAGTCAGTGTCAGCAACGGCGAGATCTTTCAAGTGTGAGTATGAGTGTCTCGGATTTGCAGCTTCATTGATACCTTTTGCTTTTGCTTGTGAGCCAATTGAAGGTGCAATTTTAAGACGAAATATGTTTTCCACATGGCAGTACCCGGGAGGTGCAGTGGCCACAGACCTCCAGGCACATGATGCAGGAGAAGGGACTGTACCGGAAACATTCTCTGGACCATCCCCTCCTGAAGGGCTTCGCCGCATACTTGGAGAAGGATCTCCTGAATGAGAATTTCAAGCAGACGGTGAGGTCTCCCATAAAAGTTCACTCTATTATTTTTTTGGAGCTTTATATCTACGCAATATATTCATTAAGTAATGCCGATTTTATTTTCCAGATGGAAAACGTCAGCAGGTTCATGTTTTTTGTGAACCCTGAAGAGCCATCCCTTGAATTTCTGAGGGAGAGGGAGAAGACGAAGCTCTTCTTTCGGGAGCTGACTGAGGCTGGTCTCACCAGGCAGACTCAGGTCAACTACATGAAGAGCCTGAAGAGGTTGGTAGCATGTAGATTTTTAACAGTATATTGTAGGTTTGTGTTGTATTGTCGTATCTGTTTTCTTCAAGGAAGTTCAGTCCTCCCACTATTGTCATGGTGGCATGTACAAGTTTATGTACATATGGATACTTACATACATGTCCTTCCTCTGACAGATTCCTCAAGTACCACACCGTGGCCACCGACCTCCGGCGTGACAACATTGCCTTGTGGAATGAGGCAATGTTCTTCGTGGAGTACCTGGGCTCACTCCAGCAGAGCTCTGCAAAGTTGGTGAGTAAGGAGATGACGCAAAGGAGGTAAGTTCAACTGTCAACACCCGTTAAATTCCATATTATGATTTGATTATACATCTCCTCTACTGTGTTTAACACACTCATGATGTTTTTTTTTATCTCCCTCACTGCTCCTGGAGTGCACTGCATGGAGAAGCAGAGCCATTTTACATTGTGAGCACATTTTATTAAAATGTGTACTGTATTGATTAGGATTGACAGTAATTGAATTTTCTTCTCCCACCCACATAGTCATGTCATTCTCACGGGGATGAGCCCAGAGAAGAGTCCAGAGGACTGCTGGGCCGTGCTGAGGGCTGCCAAGAACGACTTCTTGGCAGTCCTTGGCAAGGTGTATCCAGAGGAGATGCCCCTGGAGTGTGCAGAGTGCTGCCTTGTCCTCTACTACCTGGAGGCCACGGTGATTCTGAAGCATCTCCAGCCACCAGGCGTGGTGGAGCACATGACCGTAAGTGTTGTATTCTTTTTGTCTTCACTTTTCCTTTTTGCCGATACTCTTATTTATCAGTGGGACATCATTGTATTGTGTAGGTCCAGGAGTGGATGACCAGGAGCACGTCCGAGGCCGACCATACGGTGATTGTGGTGAAGGAACACAAGACGTCGGCGCAGCAAGCGGCCACGTTTGCATTGTCCTCTGAGGAGGAGACGGTAAGTATATCAAGTTTGATAAGATTTATTTTATAGTTTATTTCAAGAGCAGCGATTTAATCTGTTTTCCTCTGCCAACAGTGGTTCGACATCTACTTCACCCAGGTACGGCCACAGCTCCTGAGCTCCAAGAGGAGCCGGACGACACTGGATGACCTGGGAGGAGACAAACGGTTCTTCGTCTCCACCGCAGGCAGGCCGGCGTTCAACGCTTCGAATGACCTCAACCGGCTGCACCAAAAGTGAGCTGATCGTCATGATTAATTCCCCCTATAATATGTTCTACATACGTGTTGTGTGAGACGTATTAATAAATGTATTTTTGTATTTTAGATACAAGCTGGATCCAGTCACCTACCAGACGGCCCGGCGCATCTTTGAGACGGCCACCAAGGACTTGACGGACCAAGAGAAGTCCTTGGTGGCCGATTACCTCACTCATTCCACTGCGACGGCTGACGAGCACTACCGGATGAAGCAGTCGCGGAATGTGGTGCTGGCCAGTAAGCTGCTGAAGAAGCTGGCAGGTGACTCAAGGTAGGCATGTTTTCTGTTTGTCAACACACTTACCAACATCAAGACACACAACCAAAGCCCTCACCACTGAACACTAACCTTAAACGTTTGTGGGTTTTTTTTTATTTTTTTTATTTTTATATTTATCTCAGCGCTGACTCCGCAGAGGAAGGACCCAGCTGTTCTGCCCGTGGTGCCGCACGGGATGCTGCTCTGGCATCCAACCAACAGATGGATGTCCAGGCAGCGTTCGATCAGCTCCTTCGGACCCACCCCGTGACCCTGGATGGCGACATCCCAGACAAGACAGCACGCTCGCAGACGTCGGGCCGGTTTCAGCGGCAGCTCTATGATCGCTGGCTGAAGGCCCAGATGAGGATGCGCGTACGGCATGTCTTGTGTGAGTATTGTTTGTAGCACTAATGACATTTTTTACTGTGAAACGGTCCTATCTACATAGGCTTCTTAACTAACAACAATTTACTTTGTTCTTGACAGCACACTTTGGCAGACGGCAGCCCACCGAGTCCCGGGTCGACGCTTGGATCAGGAACCAAGGCTGGAAAAGTAACGTTCCCAGCGCGGCCAGCGTTCTGAAGGACTGGAGACCAGTGGGTTCGGTGGACACTGCCATGGACTCTAGCCACATCCAGGAGCTCATCCACAACCAGAAGTGGAAGGGACTTGTGGTGATGGACATTGCGGGGAAGGGGAAGGGAGTCTGCGCCACCCGGCAGTTCCAGGCTGGTGAGGTGGTGTGTGACTACCACGGGCCGGTAGTCACAGCCACTGAGGGCCAGCGGATTCACTCATCGACGAAGGAAGAAGAATCTGGCTACATGTTCTTCTTCCGGAACAGCCATAAGTCTGAGTGTGCCTGTCACCCGGGCATACAGCCTTTTGGCCGGCTGATTAATCATTCCCATAAGAAGGCCAACCTCCGGCCAAGACTGTACAGCCCAGCCGTCGGGGGACAGGATGTTATTTTGCTTTTGGCCCTGAACAGGATTAATGTTGGGGAGGAACTGTTGTTCGATTATGGGGTGCAGAGGAAATCGTTCAGGGGAGAGGGACTGAGAACCATTGAGAACATGTAGTTAATTTTTGGCAAGATCATCATTTTGATTGTTTGCTACTCTTCCCAAAAGTGATGTGGGTAGATTATTCCACCATGCAAGGTCGGGCAGATTATTCATTCATCAAATTTAAAGCTCTTAATTTCTAATCAATTGGCCCAAGTACATCCTGATTGCACTGTACTATTTTCTTGTATGCAGTTTTTATGTGAAATAACTCTTTAAATGTGAAATAAAGTGACACTTTTCTAGTATAATTGTTTTGGGGTTTTTTTTGACAATGTATAAAGTTTAAGACCTTGTCGTTGCCCCAAGTATTACAGTAGTTTAAGTGCGACCCACAGGTCACTTACTCAAGCGGTTAACATCAACATCTGAGATGAGGGGTAACAGACTTCGGAAGGGCCTGACAATCTGTACGGATGCCTAGAATGAGGTCTGTTTGAGCTCCTACCTCAGGCTATAAAGCCAAATTAAGCATCAAATTAAAGCACAACATTTGTGGTCCACACAGAGACCAGACACATGTCAATAGCCCCAGCAGTTTTAGAGTAACCCTTCAAAATATTTGGAGCATTATAGACTGGGCCACTACCTATCTGATGCATGGCACACTGACCTGTAATACACCGCAAATACACCAAAGCACGTGACGAACTGAAACACACAGCCCGTCTACTCAAATAATCACGCTTTTATTTTACAGTTTGCAAGGGAATTAGCAGGATAACCTTAGCAAAATCACAGAGGTCAAAGCAATGACAGACAATATAAAATGTACACAGGCAAATAAAGCTGACAACCTACAGTATTTGTGGAGCATAAAAACATGATGACCGTTTTAAGGAAAAATAACCTCAACTATTTTACCAGTGCGACCCACAGGTTACTTACTGAAGCGGTTAACATCAACATCTGAGATGACGGGTAACAGACTTCAGAAGGGCTAATTATGATATATATAGTTGATATACAATTAGAGTATTAAGCTTGTCCTAACTTATATTAAATTATAAAGTTATTAAACTTATATTAGACATATTATATATATGATGTTATTTATCAAAGACATTGAGCACTAAACAATGGAGATGACAATTGGAAATTCAACTAAAAGTAAGTAATAAGCAGAAGAAAACAGGGAACAGGGCCACACAGGCAAGTTAGCTGTAGTTGTGAGCAAATTACAATGATGCAAATATTTTTAATCCAACTATTTAGTTACAAATTCCTCAGCCTGGGAGTCATCAGCATTTGAATCAAGCAGGTCAGTTACTCAAGTCGTTAACATCGGCTTCTGAGATGAGGGCTATTGTTTCCTTGATTGCTGTTTTTCACCTCTCTGCGATGCACATGCACGGCTACCCATCCCCCAACTATCTGCCAGCGCAACAATTAGGCTGAGATCAGGTAAACAGAGTGACTAAAATAAATGTATTAAACAACCAGTAATGCCGAGCAATACACCAAAATATTCGGAACATTATACACTGAGTCTATCCTGCTAATATTAGTAGTCACTGTATGTCAATTTGTCTGTGTCACAACAGTACGGATTAGAACAATATATGGTACCATCAGTAATGCGATCTGGGCCCTTTAAGGCTGGCTCGCTCCAAATAGTGAGCGAGTGCGAGAGTGGGTTAGAGCAAGGCGGCGGGGAGGGGGGGCAAATTCAGGCAGAAATTTCAGGGTAAAAACGGCGAAATCGAAATTGGATCATACTGCCAATATTGCTCAGAATCGCTGCAGCTTTCCGATGGTATGCGGGCCGTTGCGGTTGCTTACCGTGACCGACACATAAGAAAGCAAACATTATTTATTATCATCCTATGTATGTTAAATTATGATCTTCCACATTAATCAAGAGATTGTAAAACGGACAATATTACAGCTCCAATAGCTTATATTAAAGTCACCCAAGAGTCACAACATGGTTTTGAAATGGCAAAGACAGACAGAAATTAAATGTATATAAGCAAGCAACATAAGGGATCCGTTGTTTGGGTAAATTATATTATAGTATACTATATATATGTGGTGTGGTGGCGAATTCGTGCAGAAATTTCGGGGTAAAAACGGCGAAATCGAAATTGGATCATACTGCCAATATTGCTCAGAATCGCTGTAGCTTGGTATGCGGGCCGTTGCGGTTGCTTACCGTGACCGACACATAAGAAAGCAAACATTCTTTATTACCATCCTATGTATGTTAAATTACGATCTTCCACATTAATCAAGAGATTGTAAAACTGACAATATTACAGCTCCAATAGCTTATATTAAAGTCACACAAGAGTCACAACATGGTTTTGAAATGGCAAAGACAGACACAAATGAAATGTATGTCAGCAAGCAACATAAGGGATCTTTTGTTTGGGTAGATTTATATTATATTAAATAGGCTACTATATTTTTGTGGTGTGGTGGCGAAATCGTGCAGAAGTTTTATAACTGCACTATCGATTTATCACCTTATTTAGAAATAAAAATTCAGTTCTTATCCTTTTTAAAAGTTATATTGTTTGAAACTGTCTTCCAGTGGAAGTGTCCCTCAGAGTGACACCGGGGGTGGAGTGGGGTGGGATGGGGTGGGCGGGGCTACGAGGGGGCGGGGGGGCGGTCAGAATCGTATATTAAGAGCAGACCTCCGCATGTACAGTCACTCTACCTCTGCTTCCAGCGAGACAAGAGCTCCAGATTCTGCTCAAGATTTCATCTTTTGTTGAACAACTCGTGAAGAATGGCTTCCAAGGCGTAAGTAACTACGATCAATTTATTATTGCTTTTGAATGTGTAGAAACTGTGTTGTTCATCTTTGTATGTAGTTTACTGACACTGCTTAAGTCTCTTAAACTGACTACAGTACTATTGTTTAAACTTAAATTGCATCCACTACAAAACTAAAACAATATTTCGAAGCAACTTTTTTTAATTACAAAAACTCATCTTTTTAGAAAGACATTTTATAGATTCTCCTATTTAATCTCTTTATTTTTACTCTGTAGCACTTTCAGATTGCTAAAATATAAGGGCTTATATTGCTTGATATAAATGTAACTACAGTCGAACCTCGTTACAACATACCCCGTTTATAACGTTTACACCAATACAACGTTCAAATTTCGATGTCCCGAATTCGCGTATTGCATTATTCCATTTGCCGGTATCGCTTAGAACATACACCTTTACAGCGTAAACTTCGATATAACGTATGATTTTCAGAGGAAAATAGGCAAACTGACCATCGTTACAACGTACAGCCTCATCTTCCGAGCGCGTGCACAATTCAGAATCGGCTGTTGCCGGCCATCTACATCGCTTAGCAACGCCTAACTGTATGAACTATATATCCTCACGAAGCATTCCACGCCGGCCGCACTTCTTGCATGCAGCCCCCGTTCCATTCATTTTGAGGGACCTGGTTACAACATACTATGGTTATAACGTACAAATTCTTAATGTCCCCCGAGGTACGTTGTAACGAAGTTCGACTGTAATTAGTAAAAATCTTTTAGTAGTTGTGATCATGTAGTTTACTAATTACTTTTCTCAGTCTGGGACCCATCAGGATGACAATAGATATGCAAATGTTATTTATCCAGACCACTGAGGAATGAACAATGTTGATGATGATGACTGGAATGGGTCCTGAAAATCATGAATTAAATCTAATCTTAAGTAACACTTCCTTGACTGTTACATAAAACTGTTAATTGTTTTTTTTTGTTGTTGTTTTTTTATATCCGCAGTACTTCCAACAGGCATTTCCTGCTCTGCCCCGTGTGCAAGAAGACACAGGCAAGCCTCTCGGTGCATCTGACTAGGGTGTGCATGAAGAGATCTTCGAAAGAAGCCATCCAAGAAGTAGTGGAGAAGGCAAAGCAGGATGCGCTTGAAGTTCTGCAGTGGGGCAGGGTGTTCAGCTACAGGCACCTGCGAGACATTATGGATGATGCTAATCCTATGAGCAGGTTGGTGGGAAAACTCTTCAGTCTTTTTTACACATCTCGCTTCGTTTCTTCAGTATGACATTTACTAACAGTTTTTTTTATTTACTTATTTATCTGAAAGGATGATCCAGGAGCTGGAGCGTCGCCACATGGTGGTGCCTGACACCCCCTCCCCAGCAGTAGCGGCGCAGACCAGCAGTGTTCCTGTGATGGCTGGTACAACCGTGCAGCGACCGGAGAGCTCGGCGACTGAGCAGTCGGAGGACGCAGTCAGTGTCAGCAACGGCGAGATCTTTCAAGTGTGAGTATGAGTGTCTCGGATTTGCAGCTTCATTGATACCTTTTGCTTTTGCTTGTGAGCCAATTGAAGGTGCAATTTTAAGACGAAATATGTTTTCCACATGGCAGTACCCGGGAGGTGCAGTGGCCACAGACCTCCAGGCACATGATGCAGGAGAAGGGACTGCACCGGAAACATTCTCTGGACCATCCCCTCCTGAAGGGCTTCGCCGCATACTTGGAGAAGGATCTCCTGATTGAGAATTTCAAGCAGACGGTGAGGTCTCCCATAAAAGTTCACTCTATTATTTTTTGGAGCTTTATATCTACGCAATATATTCATTAAGTAATGCCGATTTTATTTTCCAGGTGGAAAACGTCAGCAGGTTCATGTTTTTTGTGAACCCTGAAGAGCCATCCCTTGAATTTCTGAGGGAGAGGGAGAGGACGAAGCTCTTCTTTCGGGAGCTGACTGAGGCTGGTCTCTCCAGGCAGACTCAGGTCAACTACATGAAGAGCCTGAAGAGGTTGGTAGCATGTAGATTTTTAACAGTATATTGTAGGTTTGTGTTGTATTGTCGTATCTGTTTTCTTCAAGGAAGTTCAGTCCTCCCACTATTGTCATGGTGGCATGTACAAGTTTATGTACATATGGATACTTACATACATGTCCTTCCTCTGACAGATTCCTCAAGTACCACACCGTGGCCACCGACCTCCGGCGTGACAACATTGCCTTGTGGAATGAGGCAATGTTCTTCGTGGAGTACCTGGGCTCACTCCAGCAGAGCTCTGCAAAGTTGGTGAGTAAGGAGATGACGCAAAGGAGGTAAGTTCAACTGTCAACACCCGTTAAATTCCATATTATGATTTGATTATACATCTCCTCTACTGTGTTTAACACACTCATGATGTTTTTTTTTTTTTATCTCCCTCACTGCTCCTGGAGTGCACTGCATGGAGAAGCAGAGCCATTTTACATTGTGAGCACATTTTATTAAAATGTGTACTGTATTGATTAGGATTGACAGTAATTGAATTTTCTTCTCCCACCCACATAGTCATGTCATTCTCACGGGGATGAGCCCAGAGAAGAGTCCAGAGGACTGCTGGGCCGTGCTGAGGGCTGCCAAGAACGACTTCTTGGCAGTCCTTGGCAAGGTGTATCCGGAGGAGATGCCCCTGGAGTGTGCAGAGTGCTGCCTTGTCCTCTACTACCTGGAGGCCACGGTGATTCTGAAGCATCTCCAGCCACCAGGCGTGGTGGAGCACATGACCGTAAGTGTTGTATTCTTTTTGTCTTCACTTTTCCTTTTTGCCGATACTCTTATTTATCAGTGGGACATCATTGTATTGTGTAGGTCCAGGAGTGGATGACCAGGAGCACGTCCGAGGCCGACCATACGGTGATTGTGGTGAAGGAACACAAGACGTCGGCGCAGCAAGCGGCCACGTTTGCATTGTCCTCTGAGGAGGAGACGGTAAGTATATCAAGTTTGATAAGATTTATTTCATAGTTTATTTCAAGAGCAGCGATTTAATCTGTTTTCCTCTGCCAACAGTGGTTCGACATCTACTTCACCCAGGTACGGCCACAGCTCCTGAGCTCCAAGAGGAGCCGGACGACACTGGATGACCTGGGAGGAGACAAACGGTTCTTCGTCTCCACCGCAGGCAGGCCGGCATTCAACGCTTCGAATGACCTCAACCGGCTGCACCAAAAGTGAGCTGATCGTCATGATTAATTCCCCCTATAATATGTTCTACATACGTGTTGTGTGAGACGTATTAATAAATGTATTTTTGTATTTTAGATACAAGCTGGATCCAGTCACCTACCAGACGGCCCGGCGCATCTTTGAGACGGCCACCAAGGACTTGACGGACCAAGAGAAGTCCTTGGTGGACTTCGATTACCTCACTCATTCCACTGCGACGGCTGACGAGCACTACCGGATGAAGCAGTCGCGGAATGTGGTGCTGGCCAGTAAGCTGCTGAAGAAGCTGGCAGGTGACTCAAGGTAGGCATGTTTTCTGTTTGTCAACACACTTACCAACATCAAGACACACAACCAAAGCCCTCACCACTGAACACTAACCTTAAACGTTTGTGGGTTTTTTTTTATTTTTTTTATTTTTATATTTATCTCAGCGCTGACTCCGCAGAGGAAGGACCCAGCTGTTCTGCCCGTGGTGCCGCACGGGATGCTGCTCTGGCATCCAACCAACAGATGGATGTCCAGGCAGCGTTCGATCAGCTCCTTCGGACCCACCCCGTGACCCTGGATGGCGACATCCCAGACAAGACAGCACGCTCGCAGACGTCGGGCCGGTTTCAGCGGCAGCTCTATGATCGCTGGCTGAAGGCCCAGATGAGGATGCGCGTACGGCATGTCTTGTGTGAGTATTGTTTGTAGCACTAATGACATTTTTTTACTGTGAAACGGTCCTATCTACATAGGCTTCTTAACTAACAACAATTTACTTTGTTCTTGACAGCACACTTTGGCAGACGGCAGCCCACAGAGTCCCGGGTCGACGCTTGGATCAGGAACCAAGGCTGGAAAAGTAACGTTCCCAGCGCGGCCAGCGTTCTGAAGGACTGGAGACCAGTGGGTTCGGTGGACACTGCCATGGACTCTAGCCACATCCAGGAGCTCATCCACAACCAGAAGTGGAAGGGACTTGTGGTGATGGACATTGCGGGGAAGGGGAAGGGAGTCTGCGCCACCCGGCAGTTCCAGGCTGGTGAGGTGGTGTGTGACTACCACGGGCCGGTAGTCACAGCCACTGAGGGCCAGCGGATTCACTCATCGACGAAGGAAGAAGAATCTGGCTACATGTTCTTCTTCCGGAACAGCCATAAGTCTGAGTGTGCCTGTCACCCGGGCATACAGCCTTTTGGCCGGCTGATTAATCATTCCCATAAGAAGGCCAACCTCCGGCCAAGACTGTACAGCCCAGCCGTCGGGGGACAGGATGTTATTTTGCTTTTGGCCCTGAACAGGATTAATGTTGGGGAGGAACTGTTGTTCGATTATGGGGTGCAGAGGAAATCGTTCAGGGGAGAGGGACTGAGAACCATTGAGAACATGTAGTTAATTTTTGGCAAGATCATCATTTTGATTGTTTGCTACTCTTCCCAAAAGTGATGTGGGTAGATTATTCCACCATGCAAGGTCGGGCAGATTATTCATTCATCAAATTTAAAGCTCTTAATTTCTAATCAATTGGCCCAAGTACATCCTGATTGCACTGTACTATTTTCTTGTATGCAGTTTTTATGTGAAATAACTCTTTAAATGTGAAATAAAGTGACACTTTTCTAGTATAATTGTTTTGGGGTTTTTTTTGACAATGTATAAAGTTTAAGACCTTGTCGTTGCCCCAAGTATTACAGTAGTTTAAGTGCGACCCACAGGTCACTTACTCAAGCGGTTAACATCAACATCTGAGATGAGGGGTAACAGACTTCGGAAGGGCCTGACAATCTGTACGGATGCCTAGAATGAGGTCTGTTTGAGCTCCTACCTCAGGCTATAAAGCCAAATTAAGCATCAAATTAAAGCACAACATTTGTGGTCCACACAGAGACCAGACACATGTCAATAGCCCCAGCAGTTTTAGAGTAACCCTTCAAAATATTTGGAGCATTATAGACTGGGCCACTACCTATCTGATGCATGGCACACTGACCTGTAATACACCACAAATACACCAAAGCACGTGACGAACTGAAACACACAGCCCGTCTACTCAAATAATCACGCTTTTATTTTACAGTTTGCAAGGGAATTAGCAGGATAACCTTAGCAAAATCACAGAGGTCAAAGCAATGACAGACAATATAAAATGTACACAGGCAAATAAAGCTGACAACCTACAGTATTTGTGGAGCATAAAAACATGATGACCGTTTTAAGGAAAAATAACCTCAACTATTTTACCAGTGCGACCCACAGGTTACTTACTGAAGCGGTTAACATCAACATCTGAGATGACGGGTAACAGACTTCAGAAGGGCTAATTATGATATATATAGTTGATATACAATTAGAGTATTAAGCTTGTCCTAACTTATATTAAATTATAAAGTTATTAAACTTATATTAGACATATTATATATATGATGTTATTTATCAAAGACATTGAGCACTAAACAATGGAGATGACAATTGGAAATTCAACTAAAAGTAAGTAATAAGCAGAAGAAAACAGGGAACAGGGCCACACAGGCAAGTTAGCTGTAGTTGTGAGCAAATTACAATGATGCAAATATTTTTAATCCAACTATTTAGTTACAAATTCCTCAGCCTGGGAGTCATCAGCATTTGAATCAAGCAGGTCAGTTACTCAAGTCGTTAACATCGGCTTCTGAGATGAGGGCTATTGTTTCCTTGATTGCTGTTTTTCACCTCTCTGCGATGCACATGCACGGCTACCCATCCCCCAACTATCTGCCAGCGCAACAATTAGGCTGAGATCAGGTAAACAGAGTGACTAAAATAAATGTATTAAACAACCAGTAATGCCGAGCAATACACCAAAATATTCGGAACATTATACACTGAGTCTATCCTGCTAATATTAGTAGTCACTGTATGTCAATTTGTCTGTGTCACAACAGTACGGATTAGAACAATATATGGTACCATCAGTAATGCGATCTGGGCCCTTTAAGGCTGGCTCGCTCCAAATAGTGAGCGAGTGCGAGAGTGGGTTAGAGCAAGGCGGCGGGGAGGGGGGGCAAATTCAGGCAGAAATTTCAGGGTAAAAACGGCGAAATCGAAATTGGATCATACTGCCAATATTGCTCAGAATCGCTGCAGCTTTCCGATGGTATGCGGGCCGTTGCGGTTGCTTACCGTGACCGACACATAAGAAAGCAAACATTATTTATTATCATCCTATGTATGTTAAATTATGATCTTCCACATTAATCAAGAGATTGTAAAACGGACAATATTACAGCTCCAATAGCTTATATTAAAGTCACCCAAGAGTCACAACATGGTTTTGAAATGGCAAAGACAGACAGAAATTAAATGTATATAAGCAAGCAACATAAGGGATCCGTTGTTTGGGTAAATTATATTATAGTATACTATATATATGTGGTGTGGTGGCGAATTCGTGCAGAAATTTCGGGGTAAAAACGGCGAAATCGAAATTGGATCATACTGCCAATATTGCTCAGAATCGCTGTAGCTTGGTATGCGGGCCGTTGCGGTTGCTTACCGTGACCGACACATAAGAAAGCAAACATTCTTTATTACCATCCTATGTATGTTAAATTACGATCTTCCACATTAATCAAGAGATTGTAAAACTGACAATATTACAGCTCCAATAGCTTATATTAAAGTCACACAAGAGTCACAACATGGTTTTGAAATGGCAAAGACAGACACAAATGAAATGTATGTCAGCAAGCAACATAAGGGATCTTTTGTTTGGGTAGATTTATATTATATTAAATAGGCTACTATATTTTTGTGGTGTGGTGGCGAAATCGTGCAGAAGTTTTATAACTGCACTATCGATTTATCACCTTATTTAGAAATAAAAATTCAGTTCTTATCCTTTTTAAAAGTTATATTGTTTGAAACTGTCTTCCAGTGGAAGTGTCCCTCAGAGTGACACCGGGGGTGGAGTGGGGTGGGATGGGGTGGGCGGGGCTACGAGGGGGCGGGGGGGCGGTCAGAATCGTATATTAAGAGCAGACCTCCGCATGTACAGTCACTCTACCTCTGCTTCCAGCGAGACAAGAGCTCCAGATTCTGCTCAAGATTTCATCTTTTGTTGAACAACTCGTGAAGAATGGCTTCCAAGGCGTAAGTAATTACGATCAATTTATTATTGCTTTTGAATGTGTAGAAACTGTGTTGTTCATCTTTGTATGTAGTTTACTGACACTGCTTAAGTCTCTTAAACTGACTACAGTACTATTGTTTAAACTTAAATTGCATCCACTACAAAACTAAAACAATATTTCGAAGCAACTTTTTTTAATTACAAAAACTCATCTTTTTAGAAAGACATTTTATAGATTCTCCTATTTAATCTCTTTATTTTTACTCTGTAGCACTTTCAGATTGCTAAAATATAAGGGCTTATATTGCTTGATATAAATGTAACTACAGTCGAACCTCGTTACAACATACCCCGTTTATAACGTTTACACCAATACAACGTTCAAATTTCGATGTCCCGAATTCGCGTATTGCATTATTCCATTTGCCGGTATCACTTAGAACATACACCTTTACAGCGTAAATTTCGATATAACGTATGATTTTCAGAGGAAAATAGGCAAACTGACCATCGTTACAACGTACAGCCTCATCTTCCGAGCGCGTGCACAATTCAGAATCGGCTGTTGCCGGCCATCTACATCGCTTAGCAACGCCTAACTGTATGAACTATATATCCTCACGAAGCATTCCACGCCGGCCGCACTTCTTGCATGCAGCCCCCGTTCCATTCATTTTGAGGGACCTGGTTACAACATACTATGGTTATAACGTACAAATTCTTAATGTCCCCCGAGGTACGTTGTAACGAAGTTCGACTGTAATTAGTAAAAATCTTTTAGTAGTTGTGATCATGTAGTTTACTAATTACTTTTCTCAGTCTGGGACCCATCAGGATGACAATAGATATGCAAATGTTATTTATCCAAACCACTGAGGAATGAACAATGTTGATGATGATGACTGGAATGGGTCCTGAAAATCATGAATTAAATCTAATCTTAAGTAACACTTCCTTGACTGTTACATAAAACTGTTAATTGTTTTTTTTTGTTGTTGTTTTTTTATATCCGCAGTACTTCCAACAGGCATTTCCTGCTCTGCCCCGTGTGCAAGAAGACACAGGCAAGCCTCTCGGTGCATCTGACTAGGGTGTGCATGAAGAGATCTTCGAAAGAAGCCATCCAAGAAGTAGTGGAGAAGGCAAAGCAGGATGCGCTTGAAGTTCTGCAGTGGGGCAGGGTGTTCAGCTACAGGCACCTGCGAGAGATTATGGATGATGCTAATCCAACTAGCAGGTTGGTGGAAAAACTCTTAAGTCTTTTACACATCTCACGTCGTTTCTTCTGTATGACATTTACCAACAGTTTTTTTTATTTACTTATTTATCTGAAAGGCTGATCCAGGAGCTGGAGCGTCGGCACATGGTGGTGACAGACACACCCTCCCCAGCAGTGGTGGCGCAGACCAGCAGTGTTCCTGTGGTGGCTGGTACAGTCACAGCCGGGCAGCGACCGGAGAGCACAGAGAGTGAGCAGTCGGAAGACATTGTCAGTGTCAGCAGCGGGCAGCTTGAAGAGACCTTTCAAGTGTGAGTATGAGTATCTCGGCTTTACAGCTTCATTGATATTCTTTGCTTTTGTTTGTGAGCCAATTGAATGTGCGATTTTATGACAAAATATATTTTCCCCATGGCAGTACCCGGGAGGTGCAGTGGACACAGACCTCCAGGCACATGATGCAGAAGAAGGGACTGTACAGGAAACATTCTCTGGACCATCCCCTCCTGAAGGGCTTCGCCACATACTTGGAGAAGGATCTCCTGAATGAAAATTTTAAGCAGGAGGTGAGGATTCCCTTAAAATGCACTTTAGCTTTATAGTAAGTAATATATTCATATTTTCATTCATGTTTTTTTCTTTTTAGGTGGAAAATGTCAGCAGGTTCATGTTTTATATGAACCCTCTGAAGCCTTCCCTGGAATTTGTCAGGGAGAGGGAGAAGGCCAGACTCTTCTTTCGGGAGCTGAGTGAGGCCGGGCTGTCCGGGCAGACCCAGGTGAAATACCTGAAGAACTTGAAGAGGTTGGTAGCATGTTTTGTATATTTTTTTTAATAGTACTTAATGTGTATTTTATATATGTGTTTAGGTGTATATGTATATATGTGCATATGAACATGTGTGTATATCGTACATATGAATACTTAGATACCCGTACTTCCTCTGACAGATTCCTGAAGTACCACACTGTCATGACCGACCTCTGGCACGACAGCAGAGGACTGTGGAACGACGCCAAGTTCTTCATGGAGGACAGCTGAGCTGTGCTAAGCTGGCATGTAAGGAGATCATTCAAAGGAGGTAAGTTCCATTGTTATATTTCATTTGACATCATGATTTGCTCATAAATTCTGCCCATAGTCTCCTCCGTCTTACTCGCATTTTAAAATGTGGACTGTATAAATCAGGATTGAGAATAATTGATTTTTCTATAGGCATGCCATTCTGACAGAGAACCACCCTCTGAATCCAGAAGATTGCTGGGCCGTGCTGAGGGCTGCCAAGCACGACTTCTTGGCGATCGTCGGAAAGGTTTATCCAGAAGAAACACCCCTGGAGCTGAAAGAGTGCTGCCTCCTGCTCAACTACCTGGAGGCCATTGTCATCCTGAAGCATCTCCAGCAAGCAGGCGTGGTGGAGCACATGACTGTAAGTATTGTACTCTTTTTTTTGTCTGTCACTGACACTTTTGCCGTTACCTTTATTAATCAGTGTGACGTCCTTGTTTCGTGCAGGTCCAGGAGTGGATGGAGAGGACCAGAGACGAGTCGGGCTACACGGTCATTGGGGTAAAGGAGCACAGATCGTCCACACGACGAGTGGCTGCGTTTGCCCTATCCTCTGAGGAGGAGAAGGTAACTTATTCAAACTGGTTGAGATTTATTTCATATTTTCTGCCCCAACCAAACAGCACCTTTTCAAAATTAAATCCTTGTTCATGTTTTTCCTCTGTCGACAGTGGTTTGATACCTACTTCAGTCACGTGCGTCCGCAGCTCCTGGCCTCCAATTGGAGCAAAAGAACCACCGATCACCAGGGGGGAGATGAGAGGTTCTTTGTCTCCACCTCAGGGAGGCCGATATACAATGCATCAGCCGACCTCCACCGGCTGCACCAAAGGTAAGCTAACCATCGTGATGCATTTCCCCCACAATATGTGCTGAATACACATTATCAGGCGTCATGTGAGAAGTTTTAATAAAGGCCATGTTAATTTTGAACTTTAGATACCAGCTGGACCCAGTGACCAGCCAGACTGCCCGGTGAGTGTTTGGGACAGCCACCAAGAACATGACCGACTCTGAAAAGACTTTGGTGGCTGATTATCTCAGTCATTCTGCTGCGACGGCTAAAAATGTGGTGGCAGCCAGTAAGCTGCTGAGCAAGCTGGCAGGTGACTTAAGGTAAGCATGTTTTATGTTTGCTGTCGGACTTTCAACACACACAATCAAAGCCCTCATAACTGAACACTAATCTTAAACTGTTTGTATTTCAGTGCCTCCTCTGCAGAAGAGGGAACCATCCGTGCTACCCGTGGTGCTGTGCGTAGTGCTGCCCCCGGATCAAATCAACGGACCGACGTCCAGGCAGCATATGACCGGCTTCTGCAGACTCATCCGGTGACCCTGGATGGAGACGTGCCAGACAGGACCGTTCGTTCACAGACGTCAGGCCAGTTCCAGAGGCAGCTTTACGAGCGCTGGCTGAAGGCCCAGATGAAACTGCGCGTGAAGCATGTCCTCTGTTGAGTATTGTTATTGACACTAATTAATGACCTTTTTACTGAGAAACTATCCTATGTACACGATTCACATAGTCATCTTGACTAACCAACCAATTTCATTTGCTTTTGACAGCACACTTTGGCAGACGGGAACCCACAGAGTCGAGGATCAACGCTTGGATAAAGAAGCAGGGTTGGAAGGGCAACGTCCCCAGCGCTGCCAGCATCCAAAAAGACTGGAAGCCCACCGGATCTGTGAAGACGGCGTCTGCACCGGATCTGTGAAGACGGCGTCTGCACGACCCGGCATTTCCAGGCTGGTGAGGTGGTCTGTGACTACCATGGGCGGGTAGTCACAGCCACAGAGGGCTGGCAGATCCACCAGGCTACAACTGAGGAGCAGACTGGGTATATGACAGTAAAAATAATCACATGTGCATTGATGCACACGCACCTCAATGTGAGTGCCACCCCAAGAAGCAAACTTTTGGACGGCTAATTAATCATTCCAGGAAGAAAGCCAACATTCGGCCCAGGCTCTGCACCGTGGAGATGGACGGGAAAGAGCAGGACGTCATCCTTTTCTTAGCTCAGAGGAAAATTGATCTTGGTGAAGAAGTTCGTTTTGATTTTGGTGTAGAGCGAAAGTCATTCAGAGGAGAGGGTTTAGACCTATGCTGGGTGTGAAAACCTGCATGGGGCTCTGTACATGTGTGGGTTCATGTACAAGAAGTTCTCCGCTGACCTCAATATATAGTTAGATAATGTATGAATTTCTGTGACATAATGTAAAAATATGATCTTCCACATTAAACTAGAGATTGTGAAGCCAAGTGAGTCCAGCTCTAATAGGGTACGTTAAAGATGCTGCAGTTATTCATGTTACACAGTTTACATACCGCTGACACCAATGCCAACTGAAACCAACCATGATGGAGAGAATAAAACCGCTATCAGTCCTACAGCAGAATTACCTGAATGTTTTTTTTTGTAGACCTGTGTAATATATGCTCACCTACAGCAAAGACTCTTAATGTTAATGCTTCTTAATATGTAGTTGTCCTTCATCCAACTAGTTTTAGAGCAACACATCAAAATGTTAGGCACATTGTAGAAATATCTGTCCTCCTGCTGCTGCTAGGGCTTCTGTTTCCTTGATGGCTGTTTCACACCTCTCTCTGATGCACACACAGAGGTACCCGTCCCCCAACACACTGGGAACACAGCCATGGCTGACCTGCAGGTCGCATAAACAAATAGAGTGAGTCAGATAAATGTAATAAAGGTGTTTATTGCATTTTTGCTATAAAATGTGCCTATACTTTTTTTTACCAGTGAGATTCCTGTCTTCTCAAAGTTACACCCTTCTAAGTCATACTGTTAAATTCATATGTCTCTGTCTGTGTCAACACATGTTGATCACAGTGACCTACACATATAAGAACACAAACGTATAAGAAAACACAGCCTGAAGTATTACAGCAGAAATACTCAGGTCACTTCCTTAAGATCTCCATGTGTGCTGAAAGCACCTACACTTGGGAAGGCTCTTACAGTCTGTAAGCGAGCTTGAAATGTAGCCTGTGTGGACCACTACAACAACAGGCCACACAGGGGATTTATTAAGTAAATTAAAGTATGGGATTTGTGCTCCACAAATAGCCCAAAACACATGTTTATAGCCCGACGAGATTTAGCTGCAACACTTGTCACCAGCTAAAAATCAATAAGATTAATACATATATTTACATGTAATATATGCTGTCATAAACATAGTCATAAACACAGAGTGCGAGTAAAGTAACATTTTGTTAAGCAACGGCCAGGTGCTGGGAAAAAATAACCTTTAAAATACTGATTATGACCCCAGTGGTCTTAATGCAACAAAATATTACGATCATTACAGGCTGTGCCTGTCCTCCTGTTGCTGCCAGGACTTTTGTTTGATTGATGGCAGTTTCACACCTCTGTGATGCACACAGACAGCTACCCATCCCCCAGCACACTGTGAAATCCAGACGTCACACCTTGGGCAGATCTGCAGGTCACATATGCTGTTCTCTTTATTTTAGCTTAATCACAAAACCTGTCTGCTCAAGGAAGTGTGCTTTCATTTTATAGAAATTAGCAAAAAAATAAATAAAACATATCAGTATCACAGAGGTCAAAGCAACGCCATCGGAGAAAATAGCAGGCCGAATCTGCAGCGACATTACACAAAAAACATACAATGTACATGGGGAATCAGGGTTCGATTCTGCAGAGGGAGTCTGAGAAACGGCCCCCTCTCATTTGTAAATTTCTTATGTTCTTATGACATTTGTGAACAAACATACATTGGAGACTGATGTGTAAGCATGTTTTCACTCTATTCATTTAATTCTATTTTTTATAAATAAATCAGTCTTTTGTTTCAATATATTTTGTGAATATGTGTCTTTCATATTTGCAGGTCAGTCAGTGTGTGGGATATTTTGTATAGATATGGCAGGCTTTTGTGAAGGTTTCCATGTCACACACAAAGGCTTATTTGAGCTACCAGTCTGAGTAAATGCAAATGTGCCAGGCTTCACAGGTAATTGGTGTGTTTGCACAACAAAAGCAGGAGGGCAATGGAGCTAATGGCTCAGCGAGAATCTGCGGCAGGCCTAGTAGTGCTAGAAAATGTAGGCAAATTTGTGCAGGCTTAGTAGTTCTAGCGTTAATGACTTATTTTGGAAGCTTTTTTTTTTTTAACCAGTAATGCCGATAGCCCCATTGGATGAAGAGCAATACACCAAAATTTTAGGAAGATTTTAGACTGAGCCTATCCTCCTGCTAATACTAGTAGTCACTGTATGTCAATTTGTCTGTGTCAGAACAGTACGATTTGAACAATCTGTGGTGCCATCTGTAATGCGATCTGGGCCCTTTAAGGCTGGCTCGCTGCAAATAGTGAGCGAGTGCGAGTGTGCGTTAGAGCAAGACGGGGGCGGGGTGGCAATTTCAGGCAGAAATTTCAGGGTAAAAAGGGGGAAATCGAAATTGGATCATACTGGCAATGTTGCTCAGAATCGCTGTAGCTTTCCGATGGTATGTGGGGCGACACATAAGAAAACAAACATTCATTATTACATTCTATTTACGTAAAATTGCGATCTTCCACATTAATCAAAAGGTAAAACTGACATAATTACAGCTCCGATATCTTATATTAAAGTCACCCGAGAGTCACAAAATGGTTTTGAAATGGCAAAGACAGACACAAATCAAATGTATATGAGCAGCAACATAAGAGATCTGTTGTTTGGGTTAATTATATTAGAGTATACTATATTCATATGTGGTGTGGTGGCGAATTGGTGCAGAAATGTTAGAACTGCACTATTCATTTATCACTCTATTTAGAAATATAAATTATAAAAGTTCTTAAAAGATTCATCCTTCTTAAAAGTTACTTTGTTTCACATTTGAAATCGTCTTTCAAAGTGTCCCTCACAATGCCACTGGGGGTGGCGTGGGCGGGGCTACGTGTGGGGGGGGGGGCTACGTAGGGGGGACGCGGTCAGAATGGTATATTAAGAGGAGACCTCCACATGTACAGTTACTCTACCTCTGCTTCCAGCGAGACAAGAGCTCCAGACTCTGTAGAAGATTTCATCTATTGTTGAAGAATTTATCAAGAATGGCTTCCAAATGGTAAGTTATGATCAATTTATTATTGCATTTGAATCTGTAAAAACTGTGGATAAATTTGTTCTTCCTTGTATGTACTTTACTTATGTATTTTTGTATGTATGTACTTATGTATTTTTGTATGTATTACCATCCATTACAAAACTAAAACAATTTTTTGAAGCAATTTAAGGGTAGAATACTATTTTTTCATTTGCAGTGTTCACAAAAGGCTTATATTGCTTAATATCAATGTAACTAAATAGTCAACATGATTATGATTAGGCCACTTAAAATTAATAAATTGTTTTACATGGCCGCCCGCCTCAATTTTTTGGTGCCGCCTCGATTTTTTTAATATTTTATATTTTTCAAAAAATCCGTTTTTTTCACCTCAGAAACTGTGGGTGAAAAATCTTAAATGTCAGCCTCGGATATTTCAATTTGACGCTTCTCGGACAATGTTTTTTATCGTTTGTCAGATTGTGTGTGGGCCCACGGTATTAAAATCTTGGCAGGGCATCAAAATACCGAGTAATATTACCCTTCGCGAGCTGTTTGAGAACTTTTCTAGTTTTAGTATATCTCTGTTGCCGTTCGTCTTTTCGCTAAAAATATAAAATATAAAATCCCCTACTCACCAATATTTTAGAAGTTTGAGTCATGTAAAACAATTTATTAATTTCAAGTGGCCTTAAGAAATTTATTGTCATATGCATGGTAAAAACAGTCAGTTACACCATACAATCAGTGCTTGAAGTGGGAAAAAATAAGTGCAGGAACTCTAATTTTCCGACATTTGACATTTGTGCGGTGAAAAAAAAATCAAGTCTTTAGGATGTGTTGGTTCAAAAACTATTTTAATTTAATCATTCTTCCAAGCAATAACCTATAGGCATAGGCTACTTTTTTCTAATTCACAAATGGAATATTGAAAAAGCATTAAAACAACATGAACCAGACCAGTGTGATACTTGTAGTCATAACAATAGACTAGGGCTAAAGCTGATGCGATTGGTTGGGACTCAGTGGATGCATATGATAGGGCACTGTCGTGGCTCGTGGGTAATGTAGTCTTTTATCGGTCTTGTGATATTGTCTATTCTCGGGCCACTGTCGCTGCGTCGGATCAGTTTCAGTAAGTACCGGAACGCAGAAAAAAGTGGCGGAACCCAAAAGACGAAAATACAGAAGTTCCGGAACTGTGTTCCGCTGCGTTCCGGCCCACTTCAAGCACTGCATACAATGAAAATCTAACTCCACATGTTCCGCCGCATTGCCCTAAAGATAGAACAGTAAACACAGAGTGACAATACAATGTGCATTACAAAAATAAATAATATTTAGACAAAGGCTATTGTGCAAACACATAAACCTTCAGAAATAATTTACAGTATTGTGCAAAAGAGCAATTAAATGAGACCTGAAGTGAATATAAAGTTCACCGACTGGCCGATGTGGTGTACAGAGTCTGCAGAAATTGTTCTGTGTGTGTGTATGTGTGTGCATGGGTGGAGAGTGGTTATGGTTCTCCTTGTTCACAGGGTAATTGTCCTGACAATTAAGTCAGTGTTATGGGGGGAAGGGATAGTGGGTGCGAATCATTCACCGGCCTGATGGCCTGTGAATAAAAACTGTCCTTTAATCTGGTGGTTCTTGATTTCACACTTCTGTAGCATCTGCCTGAAGGCAGAAGTGTGAACAGTCTATGCTGAGGGTGGCTATTGTCTCTAATGATGCTACGGGCTTTCCTGATGACTCTAGGGTGATAGTTGTCCTCCAGTGATGGTAGAGCGGCTCCAATAATGATTTGGGCAATTCTCACCACCCGTTCTTTGCAGTTGAGTTCCCAAACCAAACTGTGATGTTGCTGGTGAGAATACTCTCAATAGTACTTCTGTAGAAGTTTTAAAAAATTCTGGTTGCCATTCCAAATTTCCTCAGCCTTCTTAGGAAATACAAACGCTGTTGAGACCAGCTTATTGATGTTGTGAGACCAAGTGAGGTCATCCCTCAAGTGAACACCAAGATATTTAAATGTCTTCACTCTCTCCACCTCCTTCTCTCCAATATGCAGTGGTGTGTGTTATTTTTGTTTCTTCCGTGGGTCTACAATCATCTCCTTGGTTTTGTCAGCATTTAGGGGGAGATTATTGTCCTGACACTAAACTCACCACCTGTCTCCTATATGCTGTCTCATCACTACCAGTAATCACTCCAGTGACCATTGTATCATCAGCAAATTTGATGATACTGGTGTTGCTCTGTGATGCAGTACAGTCAGAAGTAAAGAGGGTATAAAGCAGGGGACTAAACACGCAACCTTGAGGAGTCCCTGTGTTGAGAATTTGTACAGCAGAGGAGCGGCCCCCAATCTGAACTGACTGTAGTCTACCTGTACTTGTTTCTGTAGTTGTGATAGATGTAGTTAACTAATTACTTTTCTCAGTCTGGGACCCATCAGGATGAGAATAAATATGCAAATGTTATTTATCCAAACCAGAGAGGAATGAACAATGGAGAGGATGACTGGAATGTTTCCTTATTCAACTAAAAATCATGAATCACATCTAATCTTGAGTAACACTTCCATGACTTAACTGTCAATAAATGGTTTTTTTTTTTAATCCCCAGTGCTTCCAACAGGCATTTCTTGCTCTGCCCCATGTGCAAGAAGACACAGGCAAGCCTCTCAGTGCATCTGACTAGGGTGTGCATGAAGAGGTCTTCGAAGAAGGACATCCATGAAGTAGTGAAGAAGGCGAAGCAGGATTCTTGAAGTTCTGCAGTGTGGCAGGGTGTTTAGCTACAGGCACCTGCGAGAGATTATGGATGATGCTAATCCAACTAGCAGGTTGGTGGAAAAACTCTTAAGTCTTTTACACATCTCACGTCGTTTCTTCTGTATGACATTTACCAACAGTTTTTTTATTTACTTATTTATCTGAAAGGCTGATCCAGGAGCTGGAGCGTCGGCACATGGTGGTGACAGACACACCCTCCCCAGCAGTGGTGGCGCAGACCAGCAGTGTTCCTGTGGTGGCTGGTACAGTCACAGCCGTGCAGCGACCGGAGAGCACAGAGAGTGAGCAGTCGGAAGACATTGTCAGTGTCAGCAGCGGGCAGCTTGAAGAGACCTTTCAAGTGTGAGTATGAGTATCTCGGCTTTACAGCTTCATTGATATTCTTTGCTTTTGTTTGTGAGCCAATTGAATGTGCGATTTTATGACAAAATATATTTTCCCCATGGCAGTACCCGGGAGGTGCAGTGGACACAGACCTCCAGGCACATGATGCAGAAGAAGGGACTGTACAGGAAACATTCTCTGGACCATCCCCTCCTGAAGGGCTTCGCCACATACTTGGAGAAGGATCTCCTGAATGAAAATTTTAAGCAGGAGGTGAGGATTCCCTTAAAATGCACTTTAGCTTTATAGTAAGTAATATATTCATATTTTCATTCACGTTTTTTTCTTTTTAGGTGGAAAATGTCAGCAGGTTCATGTTTTATATGAACCCTCTGAAGCCTTCCCTGGAATTTGTCAGGGAGAGGGAGAAGGCCAGACTCTTCTTTCGGGAGCTGAGTGAGGCCGGGCTGTCCGGGCAGACCCAGGTGAAATACCTGAAGAACTTGAAGAGGTTGGTAGCATGTTTTGTATATTTTTTTTAATAGTACTTAATGTGTATTTTATATATGTGTTTAGGTGTATATGTATATATGTGCATATGAACATGTGTGTATATCGTACATATGAATACTTAGATACCCGTACTTCCTCTGACAGATTCCTGAAGTACCACACTGTCATGACCGACCTCCGGCAGGACAGCAGAGGACTGTGGAACGACGCCAAGTTCTTCATGGAGGAACTGAGCTCACTACAGCTGAGCTGTGCTAAGCTGGCATGTAAGGAGATCATTCAAAGGAGGTAAGTTCCATTGTTATATTTCATTTGACATCATGATTTTCTTATAAATTCTGCCCATAGTCTCCTCCGTCTTACTCGCATTTTAAAATGTGGACTGTATAAATCAGGATTGAGAATAATTGATTTTTCTATAGGCATGCCATTCTGACAGAGAAGAACCCTCTGAATCCAGAAGATTGCTGGGCCGTGCTGAGGGCTGCCAAGCACGACTTCTTGGCGATCGTCGGAAAGGTTTATCCAGAAGAAACACCCCTGGAGTTGAAAGAGTGCTGCCTCCTGCTCTACTACCTGGAGGCCATTGTCATCCTGAAGCATCTCCAGCAAGCAGGCGTGGTGGAGCACATGACTGTAAGTATTGTACTCTTTTTTTGTCTGTCACTGACACTTTTGCCGTTACCTTTATTAACCAGTGTGACGTCCTTGTTTTGTGCAGGTCCAGGAGTGGATGGAGAGGACCAGAGACGAGTCGGGCTACACGGTCATTGGGGTAAAGGAGCACAGATCATCCACACGGCGAGTGGCTGCGTTTGCCCTATCCTCTGAGGAGGAGAAGGTAAGTTATTCAAACTGGTTGAGATTTATTTCATATTTTCTGCCCCAACCAAACAGCACCTTTTCAAAATTAAATCCTTGTTCATGTTTTTCCTCTGTCGACAGTGGTTTGATACCTACTTCAGTCACGTGCGTCCGCAGCTCCTGGCCTCCAATTGGAGCAAAAGAACCACCGATCACCAGGGGGGAGATGAGAGGTTCTTTGTCTCCTCCTCAGGGAGGCCGATATACAATGCATCAGCCGACCTCCACCGGCTGCACCAAAGGTAAGCTAACCATCGTGATGCATTTCCCCCACAATATGTTCTGATTACACGTTATCAGGCGTCATGTGAGAAGTATTAATAAAGGCCATGTTAATTTTGCACTTTAGATACCAGCTGGACCCAGTGACCAGCCAGACTGCCCGGCGAGTGTTTGGGACAGCCACCAAGAACATGACCGACTCTGAAAAGACTTTGGTGGCTGATTATCTCAGTCATTCTGCTGCGACGGCTAAAAATGTGGTGGCAGCCAGTAAGCTGCTGAGCAAGCTGGCAGGTGACTTAAGGTAAGCATGTTTTATGTTTGCTGTCGGACTTTCAACACACACAATCAAAGCCCTCATAACTGAACACTAATCTTAAACTGTTTGTATTTCAGTGCCTCCTCTGCAGAAGAGGGAACCATCCGTGCTACCCGTGGTGCTGTGCGTAGTGCTGCCCCCGGATCAAATCAACGGACCGACGTCCAGGCAGCATATGACCGGCTTCTGCAGACTCATCCGGTGACCCTGGATGGAGACGTGCCAGACAGGACCGTTCGTTCACAGACGTCAGGCCAGTTCCAGAGGCAGCTTTACGAGCGCTGGCTGAAGGCCCAGATGAAACTGCGCGTGAAGCATGTCCTCTGTTGAGTATTGTTATTGACACTAATTAATGACCTTTTTACTGAGAAACTATCCTATGTACACGATTCACATAGTCATCTTGACTAACCAACCAATTTCATTTGCTTTTGACAGCACACTTTGGCAGACGGGAACCCACAGAGTCGAGGTTCAACGCTTGGATAAAGAAGCAGGGTTGGAAGGGCAACGTCCCCAGCGCTGCCAGCATCCAAAAAGACTGGAAGCCCACCGGATCTGTGAAGACGGCGTCTGCACCGGATCTGTGAAGACGGCGTCTGCACGACCCGGCATTTCCAGGCTGGTGAGGTGGTCTGTGACTACCATGGGCGGGTAGTCACAGCCACAGAGGGCTGGCAGATCCACCAGGCTACAACTGAGGAGCAGACTGGGTATATGACAGTAAAAATAATCACATGTGCATTGATGCACACGCACCTCAATGTGAGTGCCACCCCAAGAAGCAAACTTTTGGACGGCTAATTAATCATTCCAGGAAGAAAGCCAACATTCGGCCCAGGCTCTGCACCGTGGAGATGGACGGGAAAGAGCAGGACGTCATCCTTTTCTTAGCTCAGATGAAAATTGATCTTGGTGAAGAACTTCGTTTTGATTTTGGTGTAGAGCGAAAGTCATTCAGAGGAGAGGGTTTAGACCTATGCTGGGTGTAAAAACCTGCATGGGGCTCTGTACATGTGTGGGTTCATGTACAAGAAGTTCTCCGCTGACCTCAATATATAGTTAGATAATGTATGAATTTGTGTGACATAATGTAAAAATATGATCTTCCACATTAAACTAGAGATTGTGAAGCCAAGTGAGTCCAGCTCTAATAGGGTACGTTAAAGATGCTGCAGTTATTCATGTTACACAGTTTACATACCGCTGACACCAATGCCAACTGAAACCAACCATGATGGAGAGAATAAAACCGCTATCAGTCCTACAGCAGAATTACCTGAATGTTTTTTTTTGTAGACCTGTGTAATATATACTCACCTACAGCAAAGACTCTTAATGTTAATGCTTCTTAATATGTAGTTGTCCTTCATCCAACTAGTTTTAGAGCAACACATGAAAATGTTAGGCACATTGTAGAAATATCTGTCCTCCTGCTGCTGCTAGGGCTTCTGTTTCCTTGATGGCTGTTTCACACCTCTCTCTGATGCACACACAGAGATACCCGTCCCCCAACACACTGGGAACACAGCCATGGCTGACCTGCAGGTCGCATAAACAAATAGAGTGAGTCAGATAAATGTAATAAAGGTGTTTATTGCATTTTTGCTATAAAATGTGCCTATACTTTTTTTTACCAGTGAGATTCCTGTCTTCTCAAAGTTACACCCTTCTAAGTCATACTGTTAAATTCATATGTCTCTGTCTGTGTCAACACATGTTGATCACAGTGACCTACACATATAAGAACACAAACGTATAAGAAAACACAGCCTGAAGTATTACAGCAGAAATACTCAGGTCACTTCCTTAAGATCTCCATGTGTGCTGAAAGCACCTACACTTGGGAAGGCTCTTACAGTCTGTAAGCGAGCTTGAAATGCAGCCTGTGTGGACCACTACAACAACAGGCCACACAGGGGATTTATTAAGTAAATTAAAGTATGGGATTTGTGCTCCACAAATAGCCCAAAACACATGTTTATAGCCCGACGAGATTTAGCTGCAACACTTGTCACCAGCTAAAAATCAATAAGATTAATACATATATTTACATGTAATATATGCTGTCATAAACATAGTCATAAACACAGAGTGCGAGTAAAGTAACATTTTGTTAAGCAACGGCCAGGTGCTGGGAAAAAATAACCTTTAAAATACTGATTATGACCCCAGTGGTCTTAATGCAACAAAATATTACGATCATTACAGGCTGTGCCTGTCCTCCTGTTGCTGCCAGGACTTTTGTTTGATTGATGGCAGTTTCACACCTCTGTGATGCACACAGACAGCTACCCATCCCCCAGCACACTGTGAAATCCAGACGTCACACCTTGGGCAGATCTGCAGGTCACATATGCTGTTCTCTTTATTTTAGCTTAATCACAAAACCTGTCTGCTCAAGGAAGTGTGCTTTCATTTTATAGAAATTAGCAAAAAAATAAATAAAACATATCAGTATCACAGAGGTCAAAGCAACGCCATCGGAGAAAATAGCAGGCCGAATCTGCAGCGACATTACACAAAAAACATACAGTGTACATGGGGAATCAGGGTTCGATTCTGCAGAGGGAGTCTGAGAAACGGCCCCCTCTCATTTGTAAATTTCTTATGTTCTTATGACATTTGTGAACAAACATACATTGGAGACTGATGTGTAAGCATGTTTTCACTCTATTCATTTAATTCTATTTTTTATAAATAAATCAGTCTTTTGTTTCAATATATTTTGTGAATATGTGTCTTTCATATTTGCAGGTCAGTCAGTGTGTGGGATATTTTGTATAGATATGGCAGGCTTTTGTGAAGGTTTCCATGTCACACACAAAGGCTTATTTGAGCTACCAGTCTGAGTAAATGCAAATGTGCCAGGCTTCACAGGTAATTGGTGTGTTTGCACAACAAAAGCAGGAGGGCAATGGAGCTAATGGCTCAGCGAGAATCTGCGGCAGGCCTAGTAGTGCTAGAAAATGTAGGCAAATTTGTGCAGGCTTAGTAGTTCTAGCGTTAATGACTTATTTTGGAAGCTTTTTTTTTTTTTAACCAGTAATGCCGATAGCCCCATTGGATGAAGAGCAATACACCAAAATTTTAGGAAGATTTTAGACTGAGCCTATCCTCCTGCTAATACTAGTAGTCACTGTATGTCAATTTGTCTGTGTCAGAACAGTACGATTTGAACAATCTGTGGTGCCATCTGTAATGCGATCTGGGCCCTTTAAGGCTGGCTCGCTGCAAATAGTGAGCGAGTGCGAGTGTGCGTTAGAGCAAGACGGGGGCGGGGTGGCAATTTCAGGCAGAAATTTCAGGGTAAAAAGGGGGAAATCGAAATTGGATCATACTGGCAATGTTGCTCAGAATCGCTGTAGCTTTCCGATGGTATGTGGGGCGACACATAAGAAAACAAACATTCATTATTACATTCTATTTACGTAAAATTGCGATCTTCCACATTAATCAAAAGGTAAAACTGACATAATTACAGCTCCGATATCTTATATTAAAGTCACCCGAGAGTCACAAAATGGTTTTGAAATGGCAAAGACAGACACAAATCAAATGTATATGAGCAGCAACATAAGAGATCTGTTGTTTGGGTTAATTATATTAGAGTATACTATATTCATATGTGGTGTGGTGGCGAATTGGTGCAGAAATTTTAGAACTGCACTATTCATTTATCACTCTATTTAGAAATATAAATTATAAAAGTTCTTAAAAGATTCATCCTTCTTAAAAGTTACTTTGTTTCACATTTGAAATCGTCTTTCAAAGTGTCCCTCACAATGCCACTGGGGGTGGCGTGGGCGGGGCTACGTGGGGGGGGGGGCTACGTAGGGGGGACGCGGTCAGAATGGTATATTAAGAGGAGACCTCCACATGTACAGTTACTCTACCTCTGCTTCCAGCGAGACAAGAGCTCCAGACTCTGTAGAAGATTTCATCTATTGTTGAAGAATTTATCAAGAATGGCTTCCAAATGGTAAGTTATGATCAATTTATTATTGCATTTGAATCTGTAAAAACTGTGGATAAATTTGTTCTTCCTTGTATGTACTTTACTTATGTATTTTTGTATGTATGTACTTATGTATTTTTGTATGTATTACCATCCATTACAAAACTAAAACAATTTTTTGAAGCAATTTAAGGGTAGAATACTATTTTTTCATTTGCAGTGTTCACAAAAGGCTTATATTGCTTAATATCAATGTAACTAAATAGTCAACATGATTATGATTAGGCCACTTAAAATTAATAAATTGTTTTACATGGCCGCCCGCCTCAATTTTTTGGTGCCGCCTCGATTTTTTTTATATTTTAGATTTTTCAAAAAATCCGTTTTTTTCACCTCAGAAACTGTGGGTGAAAAATCTTGAATGTCCGCCTCGGATTTTTCAATTTGACGCTTCTCGGACAATGGTTTTTATCGTTTGTCAGATTGTGTGTGGGCCCACGGTATTAAAATCTTGGCAGGGCATCAAAATACCGAGTAATATTACCCTTCGCGAGCTGTTTGAGAACTTTTCTAGTTTTAGTATATCTCTGTTGCCGTTCGTCTTTTCGCTAAAAATATAAAATATAAAATCCCCTACTCACCAATATTTTAGAAGTTTGAGTCATGTAAAACAATTTATTAATTTCAAGTGGCCTTGAAAAAGAAATTTATTGTCATATGCATGGTAAAAACAGTCAGTTACACCATACAATCAGTGCTTGAAGTGGGAAAAAATAAGTGCAGGAACTCTAATTTTCCGACATTTGACATTTGTGCGGTGAAAAAAAAATCAAGTCTTTAGGATGTGTTGGTTCAAAAACTATTTTAATTTAATCATTCTTCCAAGCAATAACCTATAGGCATAGGCTACTTTTTTCTAATTCACAAATGGAATATTGAAAAAGCATTAAAACAACATGAACCAGACCAGTGTGATACTTGTAGTCATAACAATAGACTAGGGCTAAAGCTGATGCGATTGGTTGGGACTCAGTGGATGCATATGATAGGGCACTGTCGTGGCTCGTGGGTAATGTAGTCTTTTATCGGTCTTGTGATATTGTCTATTCTCGGGCCACTGTCGCTGCGTCGGATCAGGTCCAGTAAGTACCGGAACGCAGAAAAAAGTGGCGGAACCCAAAAGACGAAAATACAGAAGTTCCGGAACTGTGTTCCGCTGCGTTCCGGCCCACTTCAAGCACTGCATACAATGAAAATCTAACTCCACATGTTCCGTCGCATTGCCCTAAAGATAGAACAGTAAACACAGAGTGACAATACAATGTGCATTACAAAAATAAATAATATTTAGACAAAGGCTATTGTGCAAACACATAAACCTTCAGAAATAATTTACAGTATTGTGCAAAAGAGCAATTAAATGAGACCTGAAGTGAATATAAAGTTCACCGACTGGCCGATGTGGTGTACAGAGTCTGCAGAAATTGTTCTGTGTGTGTGTATGTGTGTGCATGGGTGGAGAGTGGTTATGGTTCTCCTTGTTCACAGGGTAATTGTCCTGACAATTAAGTCAGTGTTATGGGGGGAAGGGATAGTGGGTGTGAATCATTCACCGGCCTGATGGCCTGTGAATAAAAACTGTCCTTTAATCTGGTGGTTCTTGATTTCACACTTCTGTAGCATCTGCCTGAAGGCAGAAGTGTGAACAGTCTATGCTGAGGGTGGCTATTGTCTCTAATGATGCTACGGGCTTTCCTGATGACTCTAGGGTGATAGTTGTCCTCCAGTGATGGTAGAGCGGCTCCAATAATGATTTGGGCAATTCTCACCACCCGTTCTTTGCAGTTGAGTTCCCAAACCAAACTGTGATGTTGCTGGTGAGAATACTCTCAATAGTACTTCTGTAGAAGTTTTAAAAAATTCTGGTTGCCATTCCAAATTTCCTCAGCCTTCTTAGGAAATACAAACGCTGTTGAGACCAGCTTATTGATGTTGTGAGACCAAGTGAGGTCATCCCTCAAGTGAACACCAAGATATTTAAATGTCTTCACTCTCTCCACCTCCTTCTCTCCAATATGCAGTGGTGTGTGTTATTTTTGTTTCTTCCGTGGGTCTACAATCATCTCCTTGGTTTTGTCAGCATTTAGGGGGAGATTATTGTCCTGACACTAAACTCACCACCTGTCTCCTATATGCTGTCTCATCACTACCAGTAATCACTCCAGTGACCATTGTATCATCAGCAAATTTGATGATACTGGTGTTGCTCTGTGATGCAGTACAGTCAGAAGTAAAGAGGGTATAAAGCAGGGGACTAAACACGCAACCTTGAGGAGTCCCCAGGGGCGGATTGGCCATCTGGCAATTCTGGCAAATGCCAGAAGGGCCGGACCATTTTTTAAATGTGGGCCGGTCAGTTTTTTTTTTTTTAATATGTATTGTTTTTACATGCAGGCAGCTTTTATCTCTTGCAAGATGTGAATATTATGATGATGATGATGATGATGATGATATTAATAATAGTAATAATAATAATAATAAATGTTAAGCATTTGGCCCAATCGGCGACAGCTGGCTGGTTTCGAGATGGGCCGACCCGATCCGACCCAATCAGAGGTTACGCGAACGTAATCAAAATCTGGCAAGAATGTCGAACAGTAAGTGCAACACAAGCTAATTGTCAGAGATGGACCGTAAAAAAAGGAAAGGCGGTGCCGAAAAGCTCAGAGAAAGCAAAAAAAAGGCTCTAAAATCAGACGCTGCCAAATGCATAAAATTTACTGAAATATTCTCCAAAGGTTTAAATTCGGCTGCTGCATCGGAGGACAGTAGCGCGGTAGAGGAGGTAAGAAGAAAACAGAAAATATACTTCTAAGTCATTATACTAAAATATACTAAGTAATTTTCACACCATTCACGCTACTTCTGACAGTTTTTGACAGTAACCTACACGGTGTTTAACAGTTGTAAGCTTAGCGTAGAACTCCCGTACATTTTAAAATGTCATTATCAGCAGATAACGTGGGATTTAGGGTATACAGACTGCTGTATGCTACTAGCGATATAGTCTAACATGCAAAAGAACCTATAGCTATAGCCATAGTACTGTAGGCATTTGTAGTGAACTCTGAATACATAGCTAGTCTTTAAGGTAAAACATTAAATACATACATAGGTTACAGTATGTAATTAATCCTTAGGTAGGGTGGAACATAGACTTCTATTACAGGCAATAGTGTAATACATCTATGCAATAGTTAGACAATGTAAAATGAGACATTGGCTTGCTTATGTTCTCCCTTGACTGAATCGTGTGTTCATCTATTCAAAACTAGAATGTTTCTGGACCCAGTGCAGATAGCTCAGCTGCTGCAGCAGAGTCAAGTATCATGGAGGTAGGAAGACAGCAATGAGAGAGACACACCCTGACACAAATGCTGAGAGTTTCTTAATACTGTGTATAGAAAACTGATATAGAAACCAGTTAGGGGTTGCCAGTGGGGGACTAGTTCACCACAGATGTCCGATCAGAGACAATGAGATGCAATCAATCCAGAATTCCTTTGATTCTTTATTCTTTCCACAAAGTTTCCAACAAGTACTGAGCATGCAAGTGCTAACAATCACTTTGGGGTATCCATGTGGGTTGGTGTGTATGTGTGGTCTACAACAAATTAGAATAAACAAATTAAGGAATCAGAAAAACGTATACAAATAAAGATACTAAAACACTTCCATGTACAATCAACATGAGTATGAGATCACTGACTGATTGCCAGAAACACTTCAAAATAAAACCTCATGTGAGCCTTTTTAACACTGTGGCTCTAATTAACGATAAATTAACCCTTATGATAGGAGTAACCTGTGAATGTGTATCACACACACACATACACACCTTTACACACAAATGGAGATGCAGCACTAGCAACACTTCAGCATACTTTAATTCACAAATAACTATATATCATGAAGGATTTTTTTTGCTATATATTCTATTCCTTTTTGTGCTACTGTTATTACTTAATTGTACTCTACAAGACTCTACAAGATTCACAGATTGTTTTTTATTTAGTTTTTACTGTATGTATAAATTTGTTATAAACGAGTTATTTTTGTTCCAGTCACATACATTACATGTTTAAATATCTATTACATATGGTACTGCTTATATTATTTCACCATCTGTACACCAATATAAGTAGTGAATGTGCGTGTCCGTGGGTGGGGCTGTGTCAGTGTGGTAATGTGGGCTGGTGTGGCTACAGTGCCAGGGCTGAATTATTGTCCCAGTCCGCCCCTGGGAGTCCCTGTGTTGAGAATTTGTACAGCAGAGGAGCGGCCCCCAATCTGAACTGACTGTAGTCTACCTGTACTTGTTTCTGTAGTTGTGATAGATGTAGTTAACTAATTACTTTTCTCAGTCTGGGACCCATCAGGATGAGAATAAATATGCAAATGTTATTTATCCAAACCAGAGAGGAATGAACAATGGAGAGGATGACTGGAATGTTTCCTTATTCAACTAAAAATCATGAATCACATCTAATCTTGAGTAACACTTCCATGACTTAACTGTCAATAAATGGTTTTTTTTTTTAATCCCCAGTGCTTCCAACAGGCATTTCTTGCTCTGCCCCATGTGCAAGAAGACACAGGCAAGCCTCTCAGTGCATCTGACTAGGGTGTGCATGAAGAGGTCTTCGAAGAAGGACATCCATGAAGTAGTGAAGAAGGCGAAGCAGGATTCGCTTGAAGTTCTGCAGTGTGGCAGGGTGTTTAGCTACAGGCACCTGCGAGAGATTATGGATGATGCTAATCCAACTAGCAGGTTGGTGGAAAAACTCTTAAGTCTTTTACACATCTCACGTCGTTTCTTCTGTATGACATTTACCAACAGTTTTTTTATTTACTTATTTATCTGAAAGGCTGATCCAGGAGCTGGAGCGTCGGCACATGGTGGTGACAGACACACCCTCCCCAGCAGTGGTGGCGCAGACCAGCAGTGTTCCTGTGGTGGCTGGTACAGTCACAGCCGGGCAGCGACCGGAGAGCACAGAGAGTGAGCAGTCGGAAGACATTGTCAGTGTCAGCAGCGGGCAGCTTGAAGAGACCTTTCAAGTGTGAGTATGAGTATCTCGGCTTTACAGCTTCATTGATATTCTTTGCTTTTGTTTGTGAGCCAATTGAATGTGCGATTTTATGACAAAATATATTTTCCCCATGGCAGTACCCGGGAGGTGCAGTGGACACAGACCTCCAGGCACATGATGCAGAAGAAGGGACTGTACAGGAAACATTCTCTGGACCATCCCCTCCTGAAGGGCTTCGCCACATACTTGGAGAAGGATCTCCTGAATGAAAATTTTAAGCAGGAGGTGAGGATTCCCTTAAAATGCACTTTAGCTTTATAGTAAGTAATATATTCATATTTTCATTCATGTTTTTTTCTTTTTAGGTGGAAAATGTCAGCAGGTTCATGTTTTATATGAACCCTCTGAAGCCTTCCCTGGAATTTGTCAGGGAGAGGGAGAAGGCCAGACTCTTCTTTCGGGAGCTGAGTGAGGCCGGGCTGTCCGGGCAGACCCAGGTGAAATACCTGAAGAACTTGAAGAGGTTGGTAGCATGTTTTGTATATTTTTTTTAATAGTACTTAATGTGTATTTTATATATGTGTTTAGGTGTATATGTATATATGTGCATATGAACATGTGTGTATATCGTACATATGAATACTTAGATACCCGTACTTCCTCTGACAGATTCCTGAAGTACCACACTGTCATGACCGACCTCCGGCAGGACAGCAGAGGACTGTGGAACGACGCCAAGTTCTTCATGGAGGAACTGAGCTCACTACAGCTGAGCTGTGCTAAGCTGGCATGTAAGGAGATCATTCAAAGGAGGTAAGTTCCATTGTTATATTTCATTTGACATCATGATTTGCTTATAAATTCTGCCCATAGTCTCCTCCGTCTTACTCGCATTTTAAAATGTGGACTATATAAATCAGGATTGAGAATAATTGATTTTTCTATAGGCATGCCATTCTGACAGAGAAGAACCCTCTGAATCCACAAGATTGCTGGGCCGTGCTGAGGGCTGCCAAGCACGACTTCTTGGCGATCGTCGGAAAGGTTTATCCAGAAGAAACACCCCTGGAGTTGAAAGAGTGCTGCCTCCTGCTCAACTACCTGGAGGCCATTGTCATCCTGAAGCATCTCCAGCAAGCAGGCGTGGTGGAGCACATGACTGTAAGTATTGTACTCTTTTTTTGTCTGTCACTGACACTTTTGCCGTTACCTTTATTAATCAGTGTGACGTCCTTGTTTTGTGCAGGTCCAGGAGTGGATGGAGAGGACCAGAGATGAGTCGGGCTACACGGTCATTGGGGTAAAGGAGCACAGATCGTCCACACGGCGAGTGGCTGCGTTTGCCCTATCCTCTGAGGAGGAGAAGGTAAGTTATTCAAACTGGTTGAGATTTATTTCATATTTTCTGCCCCAACCAAACAGCACCTTTTCAAAATTAAATCCTTGTTCATGTTTTTCCTCTGTCGACAGTGGTTTGATACCTACTTCAGTCACGTGCGTCCGCAGCTCCTGGCCTCCAATTGGAGCAAAAGAACCACCGATCACCAGGGGGGAGATGAGAGGTTCTTTGTCTCCTCCTCAGGGAGGCCGATATACAATGCATCAGCCGACCTCCACCGGCTGCACCAAAGGTAAGCTAACCATCGTGATGCATTTCCCCCACAATATGTTCTGATTACACGTTATCAGGCGTCATGTGAGAAGTATTAATAAAGGCCATGTTAATTTTGCACTTTAGATACCAGCTGGACCCAGTGACCAGCCAGACTGCCCGGCGAGTGTTTGGGACAGCCACCAAGAACATGACAGACTCTGAAAAGACTTTGGTGGCTGATTATCTCAGTCATTCTGCCGAGACGGCTAAAAATGTGGTGGCAGCCAGTAAGCTGCTGAGCAAGCTGGCAGGTGACTTAAGGTAAGCATGTTTTATGTTTGCTGTCGGACTTTCAACACACACAATCAAAGCCCTCATAACTGAACACTAATCTTAAACTGTTTGTATTTCAGTGCCTCCTCTGCAGAAGAGGGAACCATCCGTGCTACCCGTGGTGCTGTGCGTAGTGCTGCCCCCGGATCAAATCAACGGACCGACGTCCAGGCAGCATATGACCGGCTTCTGCAGACTCATCCGGTGACCCTGGATGGAGACGTGCCAGACAGGACCGTTCGTTCACAGACGTCAGGCCAGTTCCAGAGGCAGCTTTACGAGCGCTGGCTGAAGGCCCAGATGAAACTGCGCATGAAGCATGTCCTCTGTTGAGTATTGTTATTGACACTAATTAATGACCTTTTTACTGAGAAACTATCCTATGTACACGATTCACATAGTCATCTTGACTAACCAACCAATTTCATTTGCTTTTGACAGCACACTTTGGCAGACGGGAACCCACAGAGTCGAGGATCAACGCTTGGATAAAGAAGCAGGGTTGGAAGGGCAACGTCCCCAGCGCTGCCAGCATCCAAAAAGACTGGAAGCCCACCGGATCTGTGAAGACGGCGTCTGCACCGGATCTGTGAAGACGGCGTCTGCACGACCCGGCATTTCCAGGCTGGTGAGGTGGTCTGTGACTACCATGGGCGGGTAGTCACAGCCACAGAGGGCTGGCAGATCCACCAGGCTACAACTGAGGAGCAGACTGGGTATATGACAGTAAAAATAATCACATGTGCATTGATTCACACGCACCTCAATGTGAGTGCCACCCCAAGAAGCAAACTTTTGGACGGCTAATTAATCATTCCAGGAAGAAAGCCAACATTCGGCCCAGGCTCTACACCGTGGAGATGGACGGGAAAGAGCAGGACGTCATCATTTTCTTAGCTCAGAGGAAAATTGATCTTGGTGAAGAACTTCGTTTTGATTTTGGTGTAGAGTGAAAGTCATAATGTAAAAATATGCCAACTGAAACCAATGCCAACTGAAACCAACCATGATGGAGAGAATAAAACCGCTATCAGTCCTACAGCAGAATTACCTGAATGTTTTTTTTTTGTAGACCTGTGTAATATATGCTCACCTACAGCAAAGACTCTTAATGTTAATGCTTCTTAATATGTAGTTGTCCTTCATCCAACTAGTTTTAGAGCAACACATCAAAATGTTAGGCACATTGTAGAAATATCTGTCCTCCTGCTGCTGCTAGGGCTTCTGTTTCCTTGATGGCTGTTTCACACCTCTCTCTGATGCACACACAGAGGTACCCGTCCCCCAACACACTGGGAACACAGCCATGGCTGACCTGCAGGTCGCATAAACAAATAGAGTGAGTCAGATAAATGTAATAATGGTTTATTGCATTTTTGCTAGAAAATGTACCTATACTTTTTTTATCAGTGAGATTCCTGTCTTCTCAAAGTTATACCCTTCTAAGTCATACTGTTAAATTCATATGGATCATTATAGGCTGTGCCTGTCCTCCTGTTACTGCCAGGACTTTTGTTTGATTGATGGCAGTTTCACACCTACATATGACCTGGTTGAGAGATCCCGAATTTTTGGAGTTAATTGATGAACAGATAGATTATTATTTTGAAATGAACACAAATCAAACATCTGCTTCAGTCCGGTGGGAAGCATTTTAAGCCTTTATAAGAGGATGAATGAGTAGCTATACAAATTATAAATACAAACATTGTGTCAGGGTCGGCCTCCCGCTGTGGTCCTTCCGTGCCCCTTCCCCGTTTGACCAGCAGGTGGTGCTGGTCATCCCGTCCATACGTCAGTCCTTGTTTCTCCCCTGTCACTTGTCTGGTCTCGTGGCTCAATGTATTTAGCATGTGCTGTCTGTTTGCCCCTTGTCCTGAGTTCCCTCTTGTCTTGTGTTCGAATCCCACCTCCTCTGTTTTTGTATTTAGCTCCCTGGTTCTTTTCTGTTGTGCTTGTTAAACCCTGGTGTCTGATTTAGTAATCGGTTTTGGTTTTGTTTCTTGTTCCCCTGCCTGTGTTATTCCTATGTACTTCCCTAGTGTTGATTATATGCATTCTTGGTTAGTTCTTAGTTTCCCTGATTGTTAGTTTCTTTGAGTTAATTGGTTTCACCTGTGTCTTGTTTCCCTAGTCCTTGTTAATCAGTCTCACCTGCCCTGTGTTAGTCATTACCCCTTGTAGTATATTAGTTCCTGCCTTTGTTCTGTTCCCCGCTGGTTCATCGTGTCTGGACTATTGTCTCTGAGGTCTACACTCGTCTATGGTTGGTCTAAGTCATCTATGCCCTTGTCTAGTCTAGTCTTGTCTCTGGTTTTCCCTTGATTGTAGTTTACCTTAGTGTCGTGCTAGTTAGTTTTCCTTGTGTGTTTTAGTCTAGTAAATTCCTCCCTGTTTTAGTTTTGACCCCTCGTGGTGTTTTTGGTTTTCTTGTGTTTTTGTTGTCTTTGTTTTAATAAACCCCTCTATTGTTCCTGGAGCCGCAAGTGGGTCGTCCGCCCCTTATTTGTTCATCATGCCCCGTTCCCGTGCCCGAGATGCCGTCCGGAACCATGACACATTGTCAAGTAGAAATGGTAGACCTTCAAAACAAAATAAAGAAAATTGAATTTGAAGTATACCAAAAAAACTTCACCTGATCTTCTTCTGGAGCTGCACAAATTGAAGATGAAATATAACAAACTTTCATTGGAACGCGTAAAGAAAAGCTTGCTAAGACTCAAACAGACTTATTATGAAGGGGGGAAGAGAGCGGGCAGGTTACTGGCTTGGTGTATTAAGCAGTTACAAACTGAAAGAGCCATAAATTCCATTCAGATAAAGGAGAGAGAGAGAGGTAACATCGGATCAGACTGAGATAAATGACGTCTTTAGGAATTACTATCAGACCCTTTACAGCTCTGAATATTCGGAAAGTGCTGCAGTGAGAGAAAAAGCTTTTCTAGATGCTTTGGACTTTAAATCCACAGGTTCAGGCTTCATGGCATCTCTTGAAGAGGACCTAAAATCTGAGGAGCTGTCTGAGGCCATTACCAGTATGAAAGAAGGGAAGACCCCAGGGCCTGATGACATACCAATAGAGTTATATAAAATTTTCCATCATAAATTAATTGGCCCCCTTTTAGACATGTTCCTGGAATCCTTGGAAAATGAGGCTTTGCCTCCCTCTTTGAATACGGCGATAATAACTCTGCTGTTAAAACCCGGCAAGCCACCAACTGCTTGTGGTTCATATAGACCCATCTCCCTTCTGAATAATGAATTAAAGATTCTTTGCAAGGTGCTAGCAAAAAGATTAGAAATACATTTGCCTAGGCTTGTTAACATGGATCAAAATGGCTTTGTTTGGGGGAGGTAAGGATTGCATAATATTCGTAGAGTATTAAATATATTACATGAGAAATCGAATACTTGTGATAATGCATTTCTGTCATTAGACGCTGAAAAAGCGTTTGATAGGATTGAGTGCAGTACCTGTTTAAAACTATGGAAAGAATGGGGTTTGGGGATGAGTTTTTGAAATGGGTACGGATCCTGTATACTAACCCTTCAGCTGAGATAATAACAAATGGAATAATATCTGCCCCTTTCAGACTCCACCGGGGAACACGCCAGGGCTGCCCGCTCTCTCCCTTACTTTTTACCCTAGCGACGGAGCCACTGGCTATGGCAATCCGTAACATATACACATTTCAGGTATTACAATTGGCCCTTCAGAACATCGTATCTCACTATATGCAGATGATATTGTCATATTCCTTTCCAATTTAAAACAATCTATCCCAGCATTGCTAAATTTGATTGAAACATTTGGAGAATTCTCAGGCTATAAAATTAATAATTCTAAATCTGTGTTGATGTTCCTTCATAAAGCGGAAAGGCTTCTCCCCCCAGTTCAGACACCCTTTAGAATTTCACAAGACGGTTTCATTTATCTTGGGATTGAAATTACACCAACTGTTAATGAAATTGTATCAGCTAATTTTAAGCCTGTATCAGATTCAATAATTGGTCTGCTGAACAGGTGGACAAAACTCCCCATCTCTCTGATTGGCCGTGTTAATATATTATAAATGTCAATTCTGCCTAAATTGTTATACCTCTTCCAATCCATCCCACTTCCTCCACATTCCTCTTTTTTTGTCCTAATGAAATTTTTTTTTACAAACTTTATTTGGAACAACAAGCGCCCTCGCCTCAGACTTTCCTTGCTTTACTTGCCCTATGATAGAGGGGGGTTAAACCTACCCAACCTGAAATGGTACTACTGGGCGGCTCAAATTAGAGCAGCAATGTTTTACTTTGAGAAGGATTACCCTCCAACCTGGGTATCTATAGAGGCTCATTCTATTTCAATTCCTTTGAATTTATATCTTTATTCAGCAAATGTTAAAAAGTTGATTAAGTGCACAAAAAATCCATATACCAGAAATACTATAAGGGTTTGGTTTGAGGCACTTACTCATTTAGGTGAATTACCACGACTTTCATGCTTTTCACTTTTGGTAATGAAAATTTCCATCCTGGTAGGGTAGATCCAGGTTTTAAAATCTGGTCGACTCAAGGTATTAGCAAGGTGCCTGATCTCTATAATGAAGGAAAATTCATGTCCTTTGAAGACATTAGGACAAGGTTTAGAATTCCGCAAAAACACTTTTTCAAATATTTGCAATTACGTAGCTTCATTCAATCAAGGCAAGGCCAAAGCCTGGTTGAGCCTCCTCTTTCTACTTTGGAAAATATTACACTTAAATGTTTGAAAGGTAGAGGTCAAATATCTCTATTATATAAACAATTTGTAGCCAATTCTAAAGAATCATTTCATGACAGACTTCAAGCATGGCGATCTGACCTGCAGGTTAATATAACCGAGAAAGAGTGGCAAATCGTATGTTTAAAAGCCCAAACCCAGACAATGAACACTCATCTGAGACTGCTTCAGTATAAATGGCTAAATGGATAGTAGACAATATATCACTCCAGTCAAGTTACACCACTTCAACCGGAATATTCCTGATGAATGCTATAAATGTAAGCAAGAGAAGGGAACTTTATTTCATTGTATGTGGGAATGCACTAAAGTTAATTGTTTTTGGGTTAAAATATTGAACATCGTAAGTAAAATCATCTGTAAAGTAATTCCTATTGATCCCAAGCTGTGTATATTACATATTTGTCCTTTGAATTTTTAAATTACCAAACATGAAAGATTGCTGCTGATTCTTTGTCTGCTGGAAGCCAAACGTGTAATTGCATGCTCTTGGAAAAAAGAAGAATGTCCTGACGTGCCTCAATGGATATAGGGGATGACTTCATTTCTTGCTTTAGAAAAGATTACCTACTTTTTGAAGAACAGACTTCGTGTGTTCTGGTCCATCTGGAAGGTGTTCTGTGACTACTTGCAGAGTCTGAATGGTGACTCTTTTGTGGAACTGATGGACATTGAGAATATATAGACAAGTATCCTATAGTTACATAGTTTAGGTATGTCACTATCACCAGTTCTGCGCCATAGGGGCTTTGGCAGGCAGCCTCGTTTTCAATTTGGTCGCCATTCCCCAGAGCACCAGGGTATCCCAATAGTTTTTGCCTTTTTGTTGTGTTATTTTTGTGTCTATTAGGGTAACCCGTTCTGATAACGTAAAACACACCTTCATCTGGGGATTTCCATTCAAAACACGGTAATCTGACTTTCTGATAACTTCAAAATTTCCTTCCGATCTTACCGAAAATTTCACTCGTTAAAACCTTCGTTGGGACAATAAAGGTAAGCAGAATTATTCTTCAAACTATGATAATTATATTTCTTAGTTAGTTTATTGTATTTAGGTGTATTTTGAGCAAAATGTATCGATCAGCAGTTCACTTTTTTGGATCCGCCGCGAGAGCCGGCCATGTTTTGTGGTGAACAGTGCAGCAAGAGCCGAAAATAGCATGATTTTCAGCATGGAATTTACAGCTTTAAAATGATGTGAAGGCTTTTAAATGAGGTTATATGTGTTTATGAATATATATTCTTGTAATAAAATGGAGTAGATACCCATCGCTTGCTTTTGTAACACAGATGATTGATAATTTTGAATGGGTTGGAAAGGCTAGAAATAGTTGCATATTGTCTTTTCAGTTACCTTTAACATGAAGAGAAAACGTAATCCTCCACAACCAGCACGGGCTGGCATAGCAAGGCAGCATCTCAGAGACTTCTTTTCTTCAACTCCCGGAGATCAGACAGTTCTTTACGGGCACATACTGCATATTTACCTGTACCTTTTGATACTTTACTATGGACAATGCTTTTCAAATCTATTATTATTGAATGGATTATAATGATAACACAGAGTACTTTTTAATTTGATGCTGTGGACTCTTTGAAAAGACATTCTTTGTATTATTCACTACATACATTCTCCGGTGAGTATTAATTGACAGACAAATAAATTAAATAATTATTTGTTTTATTTTCAGTGTATCTGAGACTGTTAGGCAAGGAATAAGCTTTCTAATGATACCTAGTTTATTAAAATCTGATAAACAATAACAGAGTTATGCTCATTTTTCTGAACACCATAAACAGGTCACAAAGTCAAGTATGGTTCTCCATTGTTTTATCTGTTACTAAGTGGACGTTAATAAGCCTTAATTGGCGTTACAAAATATCCTATAACTTTCTTGCCATTCATCACAGAAAGAAGTTCTTGGTATCATTGGAAAGGTCGTATCAAGCCCTTTTTGTGCTATTTTTGTAAAAATCCAACAACTTTGAATTTTTTTGTGACATACCTACATAGTTTATTTTATATCGGGTTATAATAGAAAACTCGAACGTTGTATTAATCTTTATGACAAAGTTTAAAAATAAAAATTGTTTGGAAAAAAAAGTTTCACTTATAGTAATGTTTTTTCAGAGCATAACGTTAGACCTTCTTATGCATTAACATTAGCCTAATAGTAATAAACCACACAGGCTAAATGGCGTATTAATTTCAGAAAGGCACAGTTTATTCATGATAAAATGAGAATGAAAACATAGAGAGTTAATCTCCTTGGAAAATAACCATGATCGATTTTACCTCACCAAATAAGCCTGGTTTAAATAGAGAACTTAGCTTGTCTTGCTAGTTAAAGTGACGAACGTTGACTATACCGGCCTCAGAAGGACAATGGTACGTAATTCAACTTATAAAGACGTCAGCTTGCATTAGTAGATGAAACACTTAAACGAATAAATGAAGGTTGTAAAATAACGCATTTTCAACAGGCTAGACTTCTGCTGACTACTTACTTTGACCAATGCACGACAAACAGTACCACGATAGACGAATACAACGAACATGTCACTCAATGAGAATGAATGACGCAACCGACTGGCTGCTTCTAGCGCCGAGGTGATTTAAATGGTACGGTCCACATTAGGGGTGTCTGGAATTGTTTTACATTGAGGTTAGGTTAGCTTTTTCTTTTCTTTTTTACAACAAAAGAAAAACGTTAAGACCCCCCCAAACTGCTATTTTTGTCTCTTTGGGGGGGGGGGGGGGGTCTGGATCTTGATCGGGGGTACCAGTACCCCCCGTAATTCGAACCATGCGTGACAGTATAACCAATCAGAAGCATCGAATAGTTTCAAACGTTCGTCTGTGGAAATAGCAAAAGAGGATGTTTTATATAAAAAAAACATGAAAAGCAATAAAAACACTTATTAAAGATATTAGCAAGGTTTAGCATACAATCTTATGATGTAACTAAAATTGTAATCATGAATATTTCCATAAGTAACTGTAATTTAATTACACTTTTTTCTTTAGTAACTGTAACGGATTACAATTACATTTTTTTTGCATTTAAATTACAAAGCTCCGTCAAGATTACTCACGTTAACTCTTACAAACTCTGTAAACAAACTCTGCGCGACCGCTACAGTCTGGTTCAAATGTTCATTCAGTCCGAACACACTTCAGAACTAAAACAGTCTCTGACATTCAGATAAAACGTCAAATCTGATATCAGCACCTTGCATTTCGCGGACAGAAGGCTGAATGTATCTGCTTCCAACAACAAGTCATTTCGTTCATAAAACGCATTTGCTGCAGCGATTTTACGAGGATCCGCAGACCATCTGTGACTCCTGGTATTAATCCATTGGAATTTTAACCTTGTATTCTACACGCAGGCTACTCAGTGTGTCTGATGTGAAGTACCGGGGAGCGTGGTATTCAGCGGTGAACCGCCTAGGTAATATAGCCGACAACAGTAGGGAATAGGCGGCGCGATTTTTCATTGGCTAGGCTCAAAAATATTCAAAATGTAATAAAAAAACAGTGACACCAATGAGTACATGCAAACGTGAAAGTATGAGCCCAGAAGCTATTTCTATTAAAATTTAAATGACATTGAAATTACAGTTAAACGTAGTCACACGGGTCTGCAAAATCAAAGCCGGCGCTCCACCTTCTGGTCATTGAAAGGTACTACACAGGCGCGCACCCTCCACGTAAACAAAATGCATTTCTTTCACTCACGAAATACATTTCGTCTACAAAGTGACGTTCTTCCATTCAGTTCCAGTCCGTTTCCAATGAGATCTTGGAAGAGTAGTTTACGTGCATAAGCAGTTGTTTACGTGCATAAACAGTTGCTTACGTGTGTAAGTTGAAAGTTCTAGAACCCAGAGTACAAATTTGATCGTTGTCGGACGATCATCTCAGTTTGACATTTTCTGCAACACGCATTAACTGCAAACTTCTTTTAGTCACCAAAATGTGCAAGGTTAAGAGAGTAGTCTACCGTGTGGAGGTCTTTTATGAGCAGGGGGGCGTTACACGGTGTATCGAGTTCACCATCATAAAGGGCAGAAAAAGGTGCTTTGTCAAATATGACGCACCAAATGCCATCGTGAAAGCAGGGTCTGAGTGGAAGTTTGCTGGACAGTACTTTGTGAGAAGTATTGTCCAGAATTTTCTCTCATTGGACCACACTCTGCATCAGTGCCTGGAATCATGCAGCCCTCCTGCTGACCATGATTTCTGCAGCCCAGCTGCAGAGGCTGAGACAGGTAGGCCTACTGCATCACCTGTAGATCACACACCTTTCCACTGAGTGACTAGCCTGTGCCCATGGGCTAAGCTGAGGAAGGAGGTAAAAAAAGTGGAACAAATGCCTGTACTCACCATGCAGTATTGTTTTCAGGTGTGGGACCTGAGGCAGACAGTGAGGGAGACGCCACTGAAGCTGTGGGTAACAGACGTGAGAGTTCTGTCCTCGTTGAGGTCCCAGAGACCAGCATCAAGGTACTGAGTTTAATCTTAAGGGGGCAGTTTCCCAGACAGGGTTTAAATTAAGTCAGGGGTTGGCCTTAAATCTGGAATAGTTAATCATGGTTTTAAAAATGATTAATTACTGATTACTGCACTATGACTTGTAGTAGACGAGATCAATTTAAAATCACCTATACTAGTCTGAATTAGCTGAACTGAGGTTGTCTTTAAATGCAATTTATAGGCAAATGAAGAACCCGATCAGTTGGATGATTCACCGCCTGGAATAACGGAGAGCCAGCCAATGTTGGAGAACATCTCAACTGACGACCATCCGGAGGGTTCAGATGAGGTGTCACACACATCTACCTCAAGTACGTGAGAACATTTCACTTTGCCTTTTCTTTCTCTACTTTAAAACTTTCATTTACTTCTGTGTCATCTGATATGAAATATCTCTTCATGCAATCTGCATTTATTTGACCATACATATGGACTTTTCTTGTTTCAAGGACAAAATGATGTGGACAGTACTCAAGACCTGCAAGTTGATTCACCGCTCACATCTGCAGGAGCAAGGGTGGCAGTGTCAGCCACTACTGCTCACCAAAGACTCTCTCTCCAGGAAAGGCTGGCAATTGAATTTTATGAGCAAAAGCTAAAGTATCTGCAGGAAGAGCATGATATTAAAATGAAGATTCTTCAGTTACAATTGGAAATGCTGATGGAGAGAAAGATGCAACCGTCTCAGATGTCTCATCAGTACCAGAAACAAAATAAATAAATATTGTCGTCTTAACTCATGTTGGATGTTATGGCTGTTTCTGTATCATACCAGATAAAATGTACACTTCTGCTTTTAAAATGTATTTGCTCATTGAATAAGAAAATTTATCTGATCCGAGTAGAACGATGAAAATGTAAATAAAGTCAACAATGTGGCACAATGCAAAAGCATCTCTGTATGCAAGTCCATCTCTATAGTCTGTTGTAAATGGTGGAACATCTGCATTGTTGTCCTCTTCTCTTGGAGGATCTGGGCATCCATGCATTTCAGACATTTGTGAAGGACAGCTGTTGCAGTGATGACAGTGCAACAGCTTCTTAATTTGAACCAAAGTGCTTTCCCGAGGCACTGACATTGACTCTTCCAAACACCAAACGTGCTCTACTAGACTGCTAGTGTGCATGAGCCTGGTTGTAGTGACATCACTCAGCTGTTGGGTGAGAGCATGAAGTAAACACAAAATTCTTCTGAGCATACGCACTGTCGTCAAGCAATATTCCATTATGCTCTCCTCTTTCAAGCTGAGTATACAGAAATGATTTAATGGAAATTCACAAATCATGAGTTGCATCTTTCCAATGTTCAAGGATGTTTGAAAATTGTAACTTTGATGTGCGTACACCTTGCGCAATTATGGAAAGAAAGTTTTTGCGGTTCCTATATTCCTCAGCATCTGGAGTAGAGGTATATTTTATGGGAAGATGAGTTCCGCCTGTGTCTTGTACTTAGTCTGAGCTGTAGGGTCAGAGAAGATTATGTAATGTGCTCTTAATTCACATATTGCCCTGTATACTCTGTGAATGACACTACACCAGTACCCAGTCTCTTGGTGAAAAGTGCCACACGCTAAAAACCTTAAAGTTATAAGTACCTGGACACATACCGGAACAGATTTTCCTCTTTGGATCATAGATGGAAGCCTGGCCTCCAAAAGAGAAATGATCTCCATTGCATTTTCTTTATGCCTTCAAAAATGATTTTGAAAATTACATTCATGAAAATGTTGCAATGGGTCATTTCTGTCAGCAAGAACTTGTCCATCTGGTGGTTGTCAGGACAGAACACTCAGAGGGAGTGGGGAGAGTAGGGCGGAGCGGAGCTGTAACAAAGACAAGGGTGAGAATCGCTCGGAAGTGGCATGACCAACAATAAGTTTAAGTAGTTGGGTAGGCGTGGTGCTAATTAATTGCAGCCGCCTCGTCAGCCGTCATGACACTGGTACTCGTTGATCTTAACTGACATAGGTTAAATAATCCATGTGTCTTTTCTGACAAGCAGCATTAATCTGAAGTTAAACCTGCCTCCTTGGAGGCTTAATTTAAGGCATCATTTACTCCTGCAGTCACTCTAATCTTCCATCAGGAAATTGGCTCAATTAGTTCAGGACTAGGCTAAGTCCAAAACTGTTTCAATCCTTGACTGAGAAAGCATACTTCAGTTATTCTGGATTAAAAGACCTTTTTATTGTAGGACTAGGCTTAGTCTCTGTCTGGTAAACCGGGCCAACGAGTTTAATGCTTGCTGGACTAATTTGTTTCAGAGTCATTAGGAGTTATTGCAGTTCAGTTCAATTCAATTTTATTTATATAGCGCTTTTAACAACAGTCATTGTCACAAAGCACTTTATGTTTAACCGGCCAGAACCCCAGCAAGCAAGCCTGAGGCGACAGTGGCAAGGAAAAACTCCCTCTAGCAGGAAGAAACCTTGAGAGGAACCTAGACTCGGAAGGGGACCCCATCCTCCTCTGGGCGACCGGGGAGCATGAAAGGCGAGTCTAATGACTTGTCCACCCTGTCTGAAATCCTCAACCATAGTCCCCTTACCAAAAACATCATCCGTAACCTGCCTGAATGACTACCGGCCAGTAGCGCTCACCCCAGTCCTGATGAAGTGCTTTGAAAGACTGGTCCGGAGTCATATCATGTCCTTTATCCCTCCCACCTTTGATGTGCACCAATTTGCCTACAGAGCAAATAGGTCTACGGAGGATGCGGTAGCTGTTGCTTTTCATGCTACTCTGTCCCATCTGGAGCATCAGGGGAACTATGCACGTCTCCTCTTTATTGACTTTAGCTCTGCTTTTAACACCATCCTCCCCCACAGACTGGTGTGCAAACTGTCACACCTGGGACTCCCCTTCTCCACCTGTCTGTGGATTAAGGACTTCCTGACAGACCGTAAACAAAGGGTTAGGGTGGGCCCCCATATCTCCTCAGCAATCACTGTCAGCACTGGCTCCCCCCAGGGCTGCGTGCTGAGCCCCCTGCTCTTCACGTTGTACACACACGACTGTGCTCCCGCCCACAACAGCAACACCTTTGTCAAATTTGCAGATGAGACCACTGTGGTGGGGCTCATTTCTGGGGGAGAGGAGTCTGCTTACAGGCACGAAGTGGCGCGGCTGACATCGTGGTGCACTGACAACAACCTGCTCCTGAACACAGCAAAGACCAAGGAAATTGTTGTGGATTTCAGGAAAAAGAAAACAGACACCAAACCACTTTACATCAGTGGGGACTGTGTGGAGAGGGTGTGGGACTTCCGCTTCCTGGGTGTTCGTATCACTGACGACCTGTCCTGGGGCGCAAACTCAACAGAACTGGCAAAGAAGGCCCAGCAGAGACTTTACTTTCTGAGAGTCCTCAGGAAAAACAACATCTCTCAAAAACTGCTGGTGTCCTTCTATCGCTGTTCCATTGAGAGCATCCTGTGCTACTGCCTCTGCGCGTGGTTTTCCAGCTGTACACTAGCACAGAGAAAAACATTACAGAGGATCGTAGGAACCGCCCAGCAGATCATCGGCTGTCATTTACCCACTCTAGAAGAACTGCACAACTCACGCTTCCTCAGCAGAGCGAAAAACATTTTAAAAGACCCCTCACACCCTGCTCATGATCTGTTCCAACTGCTGCCATCAGGCAAAAGATATAGAAGCATTAAAGCTAGGACAAATGGACTATACAGCAGCTTCTACCCTGTTGCCATCAGGGCATTGAATATCAGTTAACTTTTTTTTTTTCTTCACCTCAATTCTACCTCATGTGCAATAAGGACTTGTGCAATATTGTCCCATGTAGAGTGAATGTTGTCTACACTGACATGTTGTTATTTACATAAATTCTTTATGTCCGACATGGGGATTGCACCTACTGTAATTACGTTGTACTTGTTACAATGACAATAAAGTTATTCTGATTCTGAAACTGCATTAACATTGACAATAATTTGATTCCATATAAGAACATAAGAACTATACAAACGAGAGGAGGCCATTCGGCCCATCGAGCTCGCTTGGGGAGAACTTAACTAATAGCTCAGAGTTGTTAAAATCTTATCTAGCTCTGATTTAAAGGAACCCAAGGATTCAGCTTGCACTACATTAACAGGAAGACTATTCCATACTCTGACTACACACTGTGTAAAGAAGTGCTTCCTTAAATCCAGTTTGAAATGTTCTCCCGCTAATTTCCACCTATGACCACGAGTTCTTGTATTTGAACTAATGCTGAAGTAACTATTCGGTTGAACAGCATCCAAACCTGTTAGAATCTTATAGACCTGGATCATGTCCCCCCTCAGTCTCCTTTGCTTGAGGCTGAACAGATTTAGCTTAACTAACCTTTCCTTGTATGACATTACTCTAAGACCAGGAATCATTCTTGTGGCCCTACGCTGCACCTTTTCTAAGGCCGCAATGTCCTTTTTAAAATATGGCGACCAAACCTGCACACAATATTCTAGGTGAGGTCTCACCAAGGAATTGTATAATCTTAGCATTACCTCCCTTGACTTAAACTCCACACACCTGGAGATATACCCCAACATCCTATTGGCCATTTTATTTGCTTCCCCGCACTGGCGAGAATGAGACATGGAAGCATCAACATACACACCAAGGTCTTTCTCATAATCAGCTACCTTTATTTCAGTTGGTCCCATAAAATACCTGTACTTTATATTTCTGCTCCCTATATGGAGTACCTTACATTTGTCTATGTTAAATTTCATCTGCCAGGTATCGGCCCAGTCACTAATTAAATCAAGAAAGTTTTAAAGTCCCAGTTGGTTTCATGTAGTTATCTCCAAGGAGTCCAGGTGAGGGTTCAAGCGGTGTAGTGTCGGCTCGGGATCAGCTCGTAAAAGAGAAGATGGAGAAGAGTTATTGCCCTACACCTAACCTAACCTCCGGCAGTACTAAAGTAACTATGGCAGCCTGGCTAAAAGGGAGACCTGGAAGGAAGCACAGACACGAGGGTTTCCAGGGGTTTTGGCGTCAAGCCAAACTACCGTCAACAGTTAAGGTGTTATAGAGTAAAATAATAGAGTGAACTTTTATGGGAGACCTCACCGTCTGCTTGAAATCCTCATTCAGGAGATCCTTCTCCAAGTATGCGGCGAAGCCCTTCAGGAGGGGATGGTCCAGAGAATGTTTCCGGTACAGTCCCTTCTCCTGCATCATGTGCCTGGAGGTCTGTGGCCACTGCACCTCCCGGGTACTGCCATGTGGAAAACATATTTCGTCTTAAAATTGCACCTTCAATTGGCTCACAAGCAAAAGCAAAAGGTATCAATGAAGCTGCAAATCCGAGACACTCATACTCACACTTGAAAGATCTCGCCGTTGCTGACACTGACTGCGTCCTCCGACTGCTCAGTCGCCGAGCTCTCCAGTCGCTGCACGGTTGTACCAGCCACCACAGGAACACTGCTGGTCTGCGCCACTACTGCTGGGGAGGGGGTGTCAGGCACCACCATGTGGCGACGCTCCAGCTCCTGGATCATCCTTTCAGATAAATAAGTAAATAAAAAACTGTTAGTAAATGTCATACTGAAGAAACGAAGCGAGATGTGTAAAAAAGACTGAAGAGTTTTCCCACCAACCTGCTCATAGGATTAGCATCATCCATAATGTCTCGCAGGTGCCTGTAGCTGAACACCCTGCCCCACTGCAGAACTTCAAGCGCATCCTGCTTTGCCTTCTCCACTACTTCTTGGATGGCTTCTTTCGAAGATCTCTTCATGCACACCTTAGTCAGATGCACCGAGAGGCTTGCCTGTGTCTTCTTGCACACGGGGCAGAGCAGGAAATGCCTGTTGGAAGTACTGCGGATATAAAAAAAACAACAAAAAAAAACAATTAACAGTTTTATGTAACAGTCAAGGAAGTGTTACTTAAGATTAGATTTAATTCATGATTTTCAGGACCCATTCCAGTCATCATCATCAACATTGTTCATTCCTCAGTGGTTTGGATAAATAACATTTGCATATCTATTGTCATCCTGATGGGTCCCAGACTGAGAAAAGTAATTAGTAAACTACATGATCACAACTACTGAAACATGTTTACTAATTAGTTACATTTATATCAAGCAATATAAGCCCTTTGTGAACACTGCAAGTTAAAAAATGGTATTCTACACTTTAATACCATCTTTACTACTAATTTAAAGATAATTAGAATAAAATACATTTTATTTGTATTGCACTTTATATTTTAGCAATCTCAAAAGTGCTACAGAGAAAAAAATAAAGAGATAAAACAGGAGAATCTTTAAAGTAACTTAAAATGTCTTTCTAAAAAGATGAATTTTTAGTAATTAATAAAAGTTGCTTCGAAATATTGTTTTCGTTTTGTAGTGGATGCAATTTAAGTTTTAACAATAGTAGTCAGTTTAAGAGACTTAAGCACAGTGTCAGTAAACTACATACAAGGATGAACAAGTTTATCCACAGTTTCTACACATTCAAATGCAATCATAAATTGATCAAAGCTTACGCCTTGGAAGCCATTCTTGACGAGTTGTTCGACAAAAAATGAAATCTTGAGCAGAATCTGGAGCTCTTGTCTCGCTGGAAGTAGAGGTAGAGTAACTGTACATGCGGAGGTCTCCTCTTAATATACCATTCTGACCGCGTCCCCTCCCCCTCGTAGCCCCGCCCACCCCAGCCCCAGTGTCATTCTGAGGGACACTTTGAAAGACAATAAAAAAAAATTTAACTTTTAAAAAGGATAAGAACTGAATTTATATTTCTAAATAAAGTGATAAATCGATAGTGCAGTTCTAAAACTTCTGCACCAATTCGCCACCACACCACAAATATATAGTGTATACTATAATATAATTTACCCAAACAACAGATCCCTTATGTTGCTTGCTCATATACATTTGATTTGTGTCTGTGTTTGCCATTTCAAAACCTTGTTGTGACTCTTGGCTGACTTTAATATAAGCTATTGGAGCTGTAATAATTTCCGTTTTACAATATCTTGATTAATGTGGAAGATCGTAATTTAACATACATAGGATGATGATAAAGAATGTTTGCTTTCTTATGCGTCGGTCACGCTAAGCAACCGCAACGCCCCGCATACAGTACCATCGGACAGCTACAGCGATTCTGAGCAATATTGGCAGTATGATCCAATTTCGATTTCGTCGTTTTTACCCTGAAATTTCTGCCTGAAAGCACTCGCTCACTAATTGGAGCGAGCCAGCCTTAAAGGGCCCAGATCGCATTATTGATGGTACCACATATTGTTCTAATCCGTACTGTTGTGACACAGACATGACATACAGTGACTACCAATATTAGCAGGATAGGCTCAATGTATAATGTTCCGAATATTTTGGTATATTGCTCGGCATTACTGGTTTTTTAATACATTTATTTGAGTCACCCTGTTTGTTTACGTGACCTGATGTTTACATGATCTCAGCCTAATTGTTACGTTGGCAGATTGTTGGGGGATGGGTAGCCCTGCATGTGCATCGCAGAGAAGTGCAAAACAGCAATCAAGGAAACAATAGCCCTAGGCTGGCAAGCCCAATCCAGGTATTTGTCCCCTCATCTCAGAAGCTGATGTTGACGGCTTGAGTAACTGACCTGCTTGATTCAAATGCTGATGACTCCCAGGCTGAGGAATTTGTAACTAAATAGTTGGATTAAAAATATTTGCATCATTGTAATTTGCTCACAACTACAGCTAACTTGCCTGTGTGGCCTGTTCCCTGTCCCTTGTTTTCTTCTGCTTATCACTTACTTTTAGTTGAATTTCCAATTGTCATCTCCATTGTTTAGTGCTCAATGTCTTTGATAAATAACATCATATTACACTCACCTAAAGGATTATTAGGAACACCATACTAATACGGTGTTTGACCCCCTTTCGCCTTCAGAGCTGCCTTAATTCTACGTGGCATTGATTCAACAAGGTGCTGAAAGCATTCTTTAGAAATGTTGGCCCATATTGATTGGATAGCATCTTGCAGTTGATGGAGATTTGTGGGATGCACATCCAGGGAATTAAGCTCCCGTTCCACCACATCCCAAAGATGCTTTTCTCAGACATGTCCTGGGAATTGTAGCTTTTATGGACGCTAGGTCGCTATACTTTATCAAAAAAATAACGTAACTACTGGAAAATCATTTGATTCAGAAATCAGCGACGCTACAGGCAAGCTACTAGAAAATGTAAGTAAACAAATAGCTTCGCTACATGGCTACCGCCCATCACTGACCGTACACCTCATCCAAAGCTACAGTAGTCACAGATGGGATCACTGCCCACTCTCTCCTTCATTGTTTGGCATCTTCATAGAACCACATGCGGCAGCAATACGACAGAAAAGTGAAATAAATGGAATTCATACCGATACCTCAACACAAAATAATCTGTGCAGATGATATCATGCTGTTTGTACAAAACTAGGGCTGCAACAACTAATCGATTAAAATCGATTATTAAAATAGTTGCCAACTAATTTAATAATCGATTAGTTGGGTCTACGTTATTACACACACAAGTACAGTGGTTACCTCCTAATTTGGGAGCAGTAAGCTAACCAAAGCCGCGGTGGCAGTAAAGTACGATTAAGCTGGATGCCGATCGCCATAAAAGGAAAAAGGTGACGAGAACCAATGGCGTGCCTTGAGAAGCTTACGTGATGAATTCTGGGAGAATTGAAAAAAAAGTTTAAAAATGGCGGAGGCGGACACAGCAGAATCTTGTTTTAGAAGCCAGAATTTGATGATAATTAGCTGAAATTAGGTCGGAGAGACACTGATGTATTATGTGACGTTGTGGAGTTTTTGGATAATTTTATGCAATTATTCAGATTACTTAACGCAAATCCTTCATTCAGTGGTGTAGTGGAGAGTAAATGCACACAAACGCCATTTACGCACCTTTTAAATTTACAAAACAGCGTTTACTTAACATTAGTGATCTCAAAAAAGGTAAGGATATAAATGGTTACCCACCGTTTTTACTGCTGTGCATATACACTCACCTAAAGGATTATTAGGAACACCTGTTCAATTTCTCATTAATGCAATTATCTAATCAACCAATCACATGGCAGTTGCTTCAATGCATTTAGGGGTGTGGTCCTGGTCAAGACAATCTCCTGAACTCCAAACTGAATGTCAGAATGGGAAAGAAAGGTGATTTAAGCAATTTTGAGCGTGGCATGGTTGTTGGTGCCAGACAGGCCGGTCTGAGTATTTCACAATCTGCTCAGTTACTGGGATTTTCACGCACAACCATTTCTAGGGTTTACAAAGAATGGTGTGCAAAGGGAAAAACATCCAGTATGCGGCAGTCCTGTGGGCGAAAATGCCTTGTTGATGCTAGAGGTCAGAGGAGAATGGACCAACTGATTCAAGCTGATAGAAGAGCAACTTTGACTTTTGACATCCCACAAATCTCCATCAACTGCAAGATGCTATCCTATCAATATGGGCCAACATTTCTAAAGAATGCTTTCAGCACCTTGTTGAATCAATGCCACTTAGAATTAAGGCAGTTCTGAAGGCGAAAGGGGGTCAAACACCGTATTAGTATGGTGTTCCTAATAATCCTTTAGGTGAGTTGATGGAGATTTGTGGGATGCACATCCAGGGCACGAAGCTCCCGTTCCACCACATCCCAAAGATGCTCTATTGGGTTGAGATCTGGTGACTGTGGGGGCCATTGTAGTACAGTGAACTCATTGTCATGTTCAAGAAACCAATTTGAAATGATTCGAGCTTTGTGACATGGTGCATTATCCTGCTGGAAGTAGCCATCAGAGGATGGGTACATGGTGGTCATAAAAGGATGGACATGGTCAGAAACAATGCTCAGGTAGGCCGTGGCATTTAAACGATGCCCAATTGGCACTAAGGGGCCTAAAGTCTGCCAAGAAAACATCCCCCACACCATTACACCACCACCACCAGCCTGCACAGTGGTAACAAGGCATGATGGATCCATGTTCTCATTCTGTTTACGCCAAATTATGACTCTACCATTTGAATGTCTCAACAGAAATCGAGACTCATCAGACCAGGCAACATTTTTCCAGTCTTCAACTGTCCAATTTTGGTGAGCTTGTGCAAATTGTAGCCCCTTTTTCCTATTTGTAGTGGAGATGAGTGGTACCCGGTGGGGTCTTCTGCTGTTGTAGCCCATCCGCCTCAAGGTTGTGCGTGTTGTGGCTTCACAAATGCTTTGCTGCATACCTCGGTTGTAACGAGTGGTTATTTCAGTCAAAGTTGCTCTTCTATCAGCTTGAATCAGTCGGCCCATTCTCCTCTGACCTCTAGCATCAACAAGGCATTTTCGCCCACAGGACTGCCGCATACTGGATGTTTTTTTCTTTGCACACCATTCTTTGTAAACCCTAGAAATGGTTGTGCGTGAAAATCCCAGTAACTGAGCAGATTGTGAAATACTCAGACCGGCCCATCTGGCACCAACAACCATGCCACGCTCAAAATTGCTTAAATCACCTTTCTTTCCCATTCTGACATTCAGTTTGGAGTTCAGGAGATTGTCTTGACCAGGACCACACCCCTAAATGCATTGAAGCAACTGCCATGTGATTGGTTGATTAGATAATTGCATTAATGAGAAATTGAACAGGTGTTCCTAATAATCCTTTAGGTGAGTGTATATTCATATTTCAAGTAGCAACCTAGCAGTCGAGACATGTTCTGGTAAATTGAGCAAAATGGGTGGATTTTACCTTGCTACCAAGGTGAACCAATAGAGCAGGAGAATTGTGTTTGTTATACGTTTGAGCCTGGTTTTTTGGTGTTTTGTGACCAATCAGAACTTAGAAGTCCTTATCTGGAATTGAGAATTATGGTTTATCAACTGGTTTCTCTTTGTGCTCGGGGTCCTTGGTACCTGGTGCCAGAGTGTGATGGGAGCGCTTTGCTGGATTGCTGGATAAAAGAGATACCTTTGCTCACCAAGTGAGAGGCCCTGAGTTTTATTCTAAGTGGCTCAACTAGAGTTATCAGAGAGGTTAATTTATAATTTTACTACCAGAATGCTAGAATAGAAAAGGGCCTCTTCCCTAAACTTTTCCCACAAATAGGGACACATAGAATTGTCCAAATTGTCTTGGACATTGTTTTTTTTGTTTTTGATAAAACATTATGGGTTACGGTCATGTGCTCCACCACGCCTGGTCGCTGGAGATGCTTCAGAATGACCGTGGCCTCCAGGTAGTAGAGGACAAGGCAGCACTCTGCACACTCCAGGGGCATCTCCTCTGGATACACCTTGACACCAAGATTCAAGAGATTTATTTGTTACATACAGTACAACATGCAGTGAAATGTATCTCTGTGTCACCCTTATTTGGCTGTGCAAAAATAGAAATAGAAGAAAAAAAGAAAAAAGGTAAGAAGTAAAGTAGGAGTAAAAAGAGAAATTACATTATATAAATACTATGGAACCAAGATATAATCTAAAATATACAGTGCAAAATATACAACCTAAAATCAAGAATCTAAAATACAGTGCAAAAATCTGAATATAGTGCAAATGTGCAGTATTTGTGCATTCAGTGCAAACATACATAGTGTACAGAAAGGCCAGAGTTAGTTTAAATTGAGAAGCCTTATGGCTTGGGGGAAAAAACTCTTCCTGAGTCTCTCATCCTGGACATCAGGCAACGGAACCGTCTGCCTGAGTTCAGCCTGCAGAATAGGCAGTTTGCGGGGTGTGAGGAGTCCTTAATTATCTTGGTACCTCTGGACCTGCAGTGTTTATTGTAGGTGTCCAGCAGGGAGGGCAGAGGTACTGGAACTAAACGGTCTAGGCCAACCCCTGAAAAACAACCCCATACCATTACCCCTCTTCCATCAAACTTGGCACAATCCAGTCAGGCAGGTAACATTTTCCTGGCATCTGCCAAACCCAGACTCATCCATCAGACTGCCAGACAGAGAAACTTGATTTGTCACTCCACAGAACACATTTCTACTGTTCTAGAGTCAAATGACATGCTGCTTTACACCACTTTATCCAATGCTTGACATTGCGTTTGGTGATGTGAGGCTTGCATGAAGCTGCTTGGCTATGGAAACCCATTCCTTGAATCTTCTGGCATAAGACTTAATGCTAGAGAAAGTATGGAGCTCTGCAGTTATTGAGTCAACAAAACATTAGCGAATTTTCCGCACTATGCACCTTAGCACTCTGTCACTTTTGTTGTTCCTAAACACTTCCACATTTCAATAATACCACTTCCAGTTGACTCTGGAATATATAGCAGGAAAGGAATTTCACAAACTGACTTATTGCCATGGAGGTATCCTATGACAATAGCCTGCTTGAATTCACTGAGCTTTTCAGAACAACCCATTCTTTTACAAAGGTTTGTAAACCTGAATGCATGGTTAGGTGATTGACTTTATGCACCCACGACAATGGGTCTGAATGAAACACCTGTGATTGAAAGGTGTGTCCCAATACTTTTGTCCATATTGTGCCTGTCAAAATGTATACATTCAGTATGTTTCGTGACTTCATTGCATTTCCCTCCGCAAAGATCAGTTTAATCTAAATGATGAAGTTAAAGACAGAGCTGAAAATTAGTTAAGTCATGACTTCGAAAGTTATCCTGACAAGGGATTCTGCAAAATCAGAGATGGAACTGCTGGTTGGGCTGGTCATCGCCTGCTTTTTCTAAGTGATGTAGGACTAAATGTAAAGTTTCAAACTGCTTAATGTATATTAGTCTGTTTTATAATGTTTAAACAAAAAGAACATTTAATGGGTTTGCATCTTATATCTCCTACAATGCGTTTTGCAGTTGATTCCTCCTTGATTTGGGTATAACGATAAATAACTGGCAAGAGAGACAGAGAGAAACTTTTGGGAAGTGTTATTGTTCAAAGTTAAACTGATTGTCCAAACCATTTTGGTTGTTAATTGTAAAAAGTTAATGTAAATCACCTATTACCCACTGTAATCCATTCTATACCCACCCCTGTAGACTTCACAGAGCATCACTGCCAACAAAATAAGAGGGTTACAATTAAAGAGGGTAAAAAATTCACGTAAAACTTGCCAATTCAGGTTTTCAGCACCATGGACAGCAACCTAATGTTGCTTAAAAGGCCATTACTATGCTCATATTCACTGTTCATAATTCAATTTTTAGGGGTCTACAAGAATATATGTACATGCTTCAATGTTCTAAAAGCACATATTTTTTCTCATAATGTACATCTCTATTCACCCTCTGCCTGAAATGCTCCATTAGGGCTTTTAATCCCGCCTGGGTGATGAGCCTGCTGTGCCCTGATTGTTCAGCGTACCCTACATACCCCTACAGACAGATCCTGGCAGGTAGGCAGCCAATTAGGATTGTGTTACGAGGTGGATGTGTTGGCGCCCACTCCTGGGTTATTCCCTGCCCTGTGATGGGCTGGTGACCATAACACCTGAACTGTTGATGGTAGTTTGGCTTGACGGCAAAAACCCTGGAAACCCTCATGTCTGTGCTTCCTTCCAGGTCTCCCTTTTAGCCAGGCTGCCATAGTTACTTTAGTACTGCCGGAGGTTAGGTTAGGTGTAGGGCAATAACTCTTCTCCATCTTCTCTTTTCCGAGCTGATCGCGAGCCGACACTACACCGCTTGAACCCTCACCTGGACTCCTTGGAGATAACTACATGAAACCAACTGGGACTTTAAAACTACAGTATATGGACTCAAATTAATATCAATGTTAATACAGTTTCATGCTCCCCGGTCGCCCAGAGGAGGATGGGATCCCTTTCCGAGTCTAGGTTCCTCTCAAGGTTTCTTCCTGCTAGAGGGAGTTTTTCCTTGCCACTGTCACCTCAGGCTTGCTTGCTGAGGTTCTGGCCGGTTAAACGTAAAGAGCTTTGTGACATTTTCATCGTTCTACTCGGATCAGATAAATTTTCTTATTCAATGAGCAAATACATTTTAAAAGCAGAAGTGTACATGTTATCTGGTATGATACAGAAACAGCTATAACATCCAACATGAGTTAAGACAGCAATATTTATTTATTTTGTTTCTGGTACTGATGAGACATCTGAGACGGTTGCATCTTTCTCTCCATCAGCATTTCCAATTGTAACTGAAGAATCTTCATTTTAATATCATGCTCTTCCTGCAGATACTTTAGCTTTTGCTAATAAAATTCAATTGCCAGCCTTTCCTGGAGAGAGAGTCTTTGGTGAGCAGTACTGGCTGACATTGCTCCTGCAGATGTGAGCGGTGAATCAACTTGCAGGTCTTGAGTACTGTCCACATCATTTTGTCCTTGAAACAAGAAAAGTCCATATGTATGGTCAAATAAATGCAGATTGCATGAAGAGATATTTCATATCAGATGACACAGAAGTAAATGAAAGTGTTAAAGTAGAGAAAGAAAAGGCAAAGTGAAATGTTCTCACATACTTGAGGTAGATGTGTGTGACACCTCATCTGAACCCTCCGGATGGTCGTCAGTTGAGATGTGCTCCAACATTGGCTGGCTCTCCATTATTCCAGGCCGTGAATCATCCAACTGATCGGGTTCTTCATTTGCCTATAAATTGTAAATAAGACAACCTCAGTTCAGCTAATTCAGACTAGTATAGGTGATTTTAAATTGATCTTGCCTACCGCAAGTCAGGACTCCATAGTGCAGTAATCAGTAATTAGTCATTCAGAAAGCCATTTTTAAAACCATGATTAACTATTCCAGATTAAGGCCAACCCCTGACTTAATTTAAACCGTATCTGGGAAACTGCCCCCTTAAGATTAAACTCAGTACCTTGATGCTGGTCTCTGGGACCTCAACGAGGACAGAACTCACATGTCTGTTACCCACAGCTTCAGTGGCGTCTCCCTCACTGTCTGCCTCAGGTCCCACACCTGAAAACAATACTGAATGGGGTGTACAGGCATTTGTTCCACTTTTCTTTACCTTCTTCCTAGTCACTCAGTGGAAAGGTGTGTGATCTACAGGTGATGCAGTAGGCCTACCTGTCTCAGCCTCTGCAGCTGGGCTGCAGATATCATCGTCAGCAGGAGGGCTGCATGATTCCAGGCACTGATGCAGAGTGTGGTCCAATGAGAGAAAATTCTGGACAATACTTCTCACGAAGTACTGCCCAGCAAACTTCCACTCAGACCCTGCTTTCACGATGGCATTTGGTGCGTCATATTTGACAAAGCACCTTTTTCTGCCCTTTGTGATGGTGAACTCGATACACCGTGTAACGCCCCCCTGCTCATAAAAGACCTCCACACGGTAGACTACTCTCTTAACCTTGCACATTTTGGTGACTAAAAGAAGTTTGCAGTTAATGCGTGTTGCAGAAAATGTCAAACTGAGATGATCGTCCGACAACGATCAAATTTATGCTCTGGGTTCTAGAACTTACACACGTAAGCAACTGTTTATGCATGTAAACAACTGCTTATGCACGTAAACTACTGTTCCAAAATCTTCTTGGAAACGGACTGGAACTGAATGGAGGAATGTCACTTTGTAGACGAAATGTATTTCGTGAGTGAAAGAAATGCATTTTGTTTACGTAGAGGGTGCGCGCCTGTGTAGCACCTTTCAATGAACAGAAGGTGGAGAACAGGTGTTACGGAAAATTCAGTTTCCCCATGTTCCCCCTGTCGCACGCTGATCTGAAATCACGACGTCACCCGCTGCTTCGTAGTTATACGGTTTCGCTGTCGTCTTAATGTCTTACTTTATTTCTTTCATATCTTTCTTAATGTCTTTAGTGTGCTCCGGGAAACAAACTATTTATGCAAAAACATCGCCTGTCTTTTCGATATCTGTGTATTTAAAGAACTGAAACTATTTCAATCGCTGGTAATACTCCTTTGCGTAATACTGTTTATTCTAATTATGGCGTAATTGTACGCAACTTACTCGTTACATTTAACTACTGCTGACAGCGCTGTACATGGAAATGCATGGCTGAATCACTTTTCATGAAACCATCAATACGTTTGCGTATAGATACGAAAGGGGAACACTATTAGCGTAAGGCTGGAATATATGGTTCCCCTCGATAAAGCAGACACACAGCAAGTCTGGACCTCGATACTGATAATACAACTTCATTATTACATTATGCAGTTATGTGCCTGAATGACTTTCAGCCATCTCACGTGGTTCTTCGCACAAATATGAAAGGGAAACACTATTTCCTAAAATCCAGGATATTCAGTTCCCCCTGCTAAAACAGGCATGCAGCAACTCTGGGCCTCAGTACTGATAGCAATAGTTTATAAGTATTTAATCATATCTAAATGACTTCTAGCCACCCCTCATACTTCCACAGACAGTAAGATGGGGGGAACGGATTTTCCCAGTGCCCGGGAAAATCTGTTCCCCCTACTTAAATCACAAAGACAGTGTTTCTAAAACATGCTGCTCTTTGTGTTAACTCTGATATAGGTACACATGTCATTGAATAACTTTCAGCCACCCCTCATACTCCCACAGCCAGCAAGGCAGGGGGAACGGATTTTCCCAGTGCCCGGGAAAATCTGTTCCCCCTACTTAAATCACAAAGACAGTGTTTCTAAAACATGCTGCTCTTTATGTTAACTCTGCTATAGGTACACATGTCATTGAATAACTTTCAGCCACCCCTCATACTCCCACAGCCAGTAAGGCAGGGGGAACGGATTTTCCCAGTGCCCGGGAAAATCTGTTCCCCCTACTTAAATCACAAAGACAGTGTTTCTAAAACATGCTGCTCTTTATGTTAACTCTGCTATAGGTACACATGTCATTGAATAACTTTCAGCCACCCCTCATACTCCCACAGCCAGTAAGGCAGGGGGAACGGATTTTCCCAGTGCCCGGGAAAATCTGTTCCCCCTACTTAAATCACAAAGACAGTGTTTCTAAAACATGCTGCTCTTTGTGTTAACTCTGCTATAGGTACACATGTCATTGAATAACTTTCAGCCACCCCTCATACTCCCACAGCCAGTAAGGCAGGGGGAACGGATTTTCCCAGTGCCCGGGAAAATCTGTTCCCCCTACTTAAATCACAAAGACAGTGTTTCTAAAACATGCTGCTCTTTGTGTTAACTCTGCTATAGGTACACATGTCATTGAATAACTTTCAGCCACCCCTCATACTCCCACAGCCAGTAAGGCAGGGGGAACGGATTTTCCCAGTGCCCGGGAAAATCTGTTCCCCCTACTTAAATCACAAAGACAGTGTTTCTAAAACATGCTGCTCTTTGTGTTAACTCTGCTATAGGTACACATGTCATTGAATAACTTTCAGCCACCCCTCATACTCCCACAGCCAGTAAGGCAGGGGGAACGGATTTTCCCAGTGCCCGGGAAAATCTGTTCCCCCTACTTAAATCACAAAGACAGTGTTTCTAAAACATGCTGCTCTTTGTGTTAACTCTGATATAGGTTCCTGTGTCATTGAATAACTTTCAGCCACCCCTCATACTCCCACAGCCAGCAAGGCAGGGGGAACGGATTTTCCCAGTGCCCGGGAAAATCTGTTCCCCCTACTTAAATCACAAAGACAGTGTTTCTAAAACACGCTGCTCTTTATGTTAACTCTGCTATAGGTACACATGTCATTGAATAACTTTCAGCCACCCCTCATACTCCCACAGCCAGTAAGGCAGGGGGAACAGATTTTCCCAGTGCCCGGGAAAATCTGTTCCCCCTACTTAAATCAGAAAGACAGTGTTTCTAAAACATGCTACTCTTTGTGTTAACTCTGATATAGGTTCCTGTGTCATTGAATAACTTTCAGCCACCCCTCATACTCCCACAGCCAGTAAGGCGGGGGGAACGGATTTTCCCAGTGCCCGGGGAAAACTGTTCCCCCTAATTAAATCAGAAAGACAGTGTTTGTTTGTTTGGTTTTTTTTTTTAGAAGAATAAGCTTAGGTATTTTATACATTATTTTAATAAATCTTTTAAAGTTAACAACATCAAATAAATTAAATAGCTGTTTAACAGATATAACCAGTTAAATAATTGCAAACTTCAGTTAAAAGTGCAAAAGAACCATTCAGAAAATGCTAACATGCATAAGTTGAAAACTCGCTTAACGAGTTTTTGGTATCTTTCCGAAAACTTAACAATAAAAAATGTTAAAATATAATTACAAAATAATTAACATAAATACAGAAAAACAACCAAACTTAACAACAAAAAAACAAAACGTCACATGTAAATAAATAAATAAATAAATAAGGCAGAAGTTTCAAAGATTCCAAACTACTTCTTATTAAAAGTGCAAATGCCAAAATAATTCACTATTCATTAAAAAATTAAGCAGTCTTATGTGTAATTAGACATTCTGCACAAAATAAGTCCACATCTGTGGCTGGGTTTCCACTGCAAGACAAATGGAACCACCTGTCACATCCATTGCAGGCAATCTGAAAAAATAACAAAAATAACCACAACATTATTTCTAATAAATATCAAATCTCAATAAAAATATGACATGTAGTTTTATAGTAACTGCAAGTGTTTATTAGTGTAGCATTGAGACTGCCGACTAATTTTGATTATTTAAAAAATATAACGATAAACAAGTCTCCTATAGGAAATCAGCACTATGTGAAATTTCTCATTAAGCAAATGTTATATGGAGTACAATACTAAACCAAATGAAGCAGATTAAAATAGAAGATTCCAATCATTTTGTTAAGCGTAGTGGCTGTGAAGGCAGTATGCTTGTCTCTTAGCACTAGGTTTGCAACTTTCTATACAGTCATTTCAGTGGGGGTTTCTACGGGGTACTCTGGTTTTATCTCAAAAACATAGACAGTAGCTGAGCTGAGTGTTAAAGTATCCAAGTGGAGAGTGAATGTGATTGTGTGTTTTGTGTATGTGTCCTATAGTGAACTCTCACTTTATCCAGGCAGTACTCATGCAATACAGCGGGTTATCACATTTTTAGATAAAATAAGTTTTAAAAAGTCAGTGTGCATATGTGACTGCCTGCATTTATTGATTGCTCCTTTACCCATGAGTTGTCCGTTTCAACTTCTCCACAGATTGAACAGACGTCAGTGATGTCATCTGTTAAACATAAAATGTATGCAGAAGAAAACCCTTTATTAAGGAAGATATGACAAAGTGCATATTTGCTGATACAACAAAACAAACAGAGTTGTAGATCCTTTATGTTACTTACCTGACTCCTGGAGAAGTCTTATGGCCATTTCCTTTCTGAACTGGTCAATCGTCTGTGGATTATTAGAGAACCAGACAGGCTGGTCTTCCAGTATTTTCTCTGCAAACTACAAATATTTAAAATGTCAGAAAGAAATGCAAAACTTCAAATAGAATACAAAAAAACTTTGTATTTATTGCATACCTTGCACACGAATACCCCACGATACCACATCTCTCTGCTGTGTATGTGGGAGAGTCTCACACCTCCATCTGGATACATTGCATCCTTTACTCCTCATAAATGCTCTGTAATTTAATTGAATATTTATTTTGTCATATATATTATTTTATTATACAGTTCATACGTGTGTGTGTATGTGTGTGCGTGCATGCATGCGTGTGTGTCTTTCATTTGTCAAATGGGACAGACAATATCTGTAATTGGTACCTTGTGCTGTCAAGGCGTTTGTGGATCTTCTCTTTTGATTCCCCCAGTGGATCCAAAAAAACAGTTTTCTTTATAGATGGGTATATAACAAATACCACGGTGCAAAAAATTTATAGTCAGAAATAAACACTAAATGACGTGTACTTGCAACATAAAAATACATTTATGCAAATAAAGCTACAGAATGACTGCACCCAAAAAAGTCAAAAGCCAAAAACTGAAACAAATGAGGCAGATAATTTGACAGGAAATCTATGTAAAAAAACCAGCAGATAAATTAATGATTACAAATTGGTTGATTGTGGAGAAGTGAAGAAGAGACAGAAATGATCTCTCAACTAGAGCAGGTACTTACAGTATCCCAGCACTACATAACATAATAAGGGCAAGGGTATGGAAATGTTGTATTATATATTATTTAATGTGTCATAATTGTGTATATCTACTTACAGCAAGAGTCCAGTGTCCATGCTCCCCAATAACACCCAGAAACAACTTGAACCCATTTGGGTCCACCTAAATTATGCAGACCATAACAGCACTGTCTCAACTGAAAATTTCATACAATACAATACAATACAATACAATACAATACAATAAAATACAATACAATACAATACAATACTCATTCACAGCTTTCATTATGAAAGACTGTCAGTTACTTTGATACTGCACCTTTCTAAGGATTCTGTAGGATCCCCGCCACACCTTAGTCATGGCATATGAATCAATAAGAAATGCCTTTTCAACTCTCTCCTGGTTATGCTGCCTTATCAGTGCAAATAAGTATCCATTTATAACCTTTGGAAAGACAGACAACATTTTTAATGACACTGATATATTTTCATGTAGAGTCATATTGTCTGAATCATGTGTGACTGGCCTACCTCACTCTCAAGTTCTCTCCCAGGTGCAATCCGTGCTATATCCCAGTTAAATATTTTATAGGAACCAATCTTAGAGAGCAGTAACGTTTTCTTTTCCTCAGCTTTGCCTGACCAAGCTGCATTGACACCTGCCAAAGTTATTACACACAATGTTAAGAGCCACTTAAAAACCTTAAAACCTTTTACAATTAAATAACTTAAAATGAAAATAATACAGCATTATACAATAAATGTATCACCTACTTTTCTCAACTTTGGAAAACGTGGTCGGTGCTGGAGACTGTGGGTCCTGAGGGGTCAGTGCAGGGGACTGTGGGTCCTGAGGGGTCAGTGCAGGGGACTGTGGGTCCTGAGGGGTCAGTGCAGGAGACTGTGGGTCCTGAGGGGTCGGTGCAGGAGACTGTGGGTCCTGAGGGGTCAGTGCAGGAGACTGTGGGTCCTTAGGGGTCAGTGCAGGGGACTGTGGGTCCTGAGGGGTCAGTGCAGGGGACTGTGGGTCCTGAGGGGTCAGTGCAGGAGACTGTGGGTCCTGAGGGGTGGGTGCTGGAGGTTGTGAGAAACTTTTTTGAAGTCTGTGAGGCACACGTGGCAGTTCTTGAATATATGGAACCAGATGATCCAAATTAATTTTGAGAAACTTTATCCCTTTCTCATTAACCAACATTCTTCCCTTCAATCGAGGTTATTGTGAATGGCCCCAGAAGCTCTTTGTCAAGCTTTCCTCCTTTTCTCTCCAGACTCCTGACATTCTTCCTGAGAACTTTGTCGCCAATTTTAAGATTTTGTGGTGTAGCCCCAAGGCCCAGCTTTCTTCTCCTTGTTTTTTCCCTTGCTTTTGTCATATTTTTCTTCACTGCACTGAATATTAGGTCCTGAGTTTTAAGAGCAGGACTGACAATTTCGTCCTCCAAAACTGTCTCCACTGTTTCATTAATCTAGGCAATAATAAATAAATAACATTACTTTTACATCACCGATACTTTTAGGTTATCATTATAATATCTATCTTTCAATGTGAAGAAACAGATGTTTTGAGAAATATAAATTATTACCACAAATATACTCACATCAAAAGACTCTGGGACCTCTGAAAAATAACGAGCCTCCCTGCCAAACATAAGGAAGTATGGGGAAAACATTGTAGTCAGTTGTTTTTTGGTCCTGATGTTGAAAAGGACGGCATCAAGATAGGTGTCCCATAATGTGGGTCTTTCATCACAAACTTTTGAAAGGGTTCTAAAGAGAACAGAAGGAGTTTCAGGAGTTTACACACAGTGGTGGAGGAAGTACTGAAGCTTAGTACTTAAGTAAAAGTACAAATATTGTGCAAAATATGTACTCAAGTAAAAGTAGAAGTGCTACATCAACAATCTTACTTAAGTGAAAGTACTAAGTACTTACTTTTAAATTTACTTTAAAGTATTTTTTTAAGTAAAAGTACTCACCAATGGTTTATCTCGACGTCTCGGGTGTGCCATTTTGTAAAAGAATAGTAGATATACTGACTTACGCCTCTACCGATGTCATTGCTCGTAACAATTACAAGGAACTATACAGTATATGTGTATTGGAAAGTTTGGTGTGCTTATTGTGCGTGCACTCTGCAATACTGTCTGTATCCTAACTTAGAATTATGTGGATGACAAGTTATCTACTAGGTATCACCATTAATATACCATTAAGATAAACCATGTTGAATGGGTCCATGTTGAATGTCTCATCTTCTTGAAATCAAGCCAGTCTACCAGCTCGTGCTGCTAATTGACGCACGCTCTGCCATCATTGGAGCTAATAAAGCCACCTGATTGGTAGGAAATGGCAAGCAACGGCAGAATGCAATAGGCTAACTATTTTTTCATGCAAGATTTTAAGGAAATTGTGTTCATGAAATGTAACGACTAACGGCATAAATTGTAGAAATGTAGTGGAGTAGAAAGTACAGATAATTGCCGCAAAATGTAATGGAGTAAAATAAAAAGTATGCATTATTATTTTTACTTAAGTAAAGTACAGATATGTAAAAATGTACTTAAGTACAGTAACAAAGTACAAATACTTTGTTACATTCCACCACTGTTTACACATAATATGCAGTGTAATACCTTAAATAAGTCATGCAAACAGGAAGTTACCTCTGTATAGTACCATTCATCCGTTCCACCAGTCCATTAGTTTGAGGGTGGTAAGGTGAACAGAGACTTCTCTCAATACCAAACAAGGTGCATACTTCTCTGTTTACCTAGGGAAAGACCAGCAGGAAAAATAACACCGTGGACTTCACATTTTTGGTGACATTTCTAACCAAAATTAGTATACAGTGTTGTTTTTTTTTTATTGCTGATAATGTAGATAATTTTCTGGTTTTGATATACCTTTTATCCAGACAAAATTGTTCTCAGTCAAACCCTGAATGAATATGTATCTGAACTGTACAAGGCTATTCTTGAACATTTTTCAATATAAAAATTATTCCGATGTCCAACTTAAATGTAATGTTTTCATTAATATTGTATTAAACTACTTCACATTCCTCTTTGTCAAACCAGAAAAATTAAAATGAAAAGATATGTGTGTGCTGTTATAATGCCCATACTTGCTATTCAAAAAATGACATATATCCAACCTGATTAACAAATTCTCTGCCTTGATCAGTGAGAATCCTCTTTGGTGCTCCAAATCGGTAAAAAAAATTCACAATGCACATGGTGACATCTCCTGCTGCTTTTGAGGGTAATGGATATGCCTCTACCCACTTTGTAAAATAATCAATCAGTACACAAATGTACTGATTGCCTTTTTCAGTCAAGGGCAATTTTCCAATAAGGTCCATACCAACTAATTCCCATGGTTCATTTACCTACAAACAGAAATAAGTTCATTAGTAATTATTAAATGGAATAATGCTAATAGCTATAAAATCACAGAAATGAGAAACAAATTAAGTTACTTACAGTTATTGGAATATAAGCTTCTTTGAGTTTTATTACCCTTTTAGACTGGCATGCTGGGCATTGTTTAATCTGCATTTAAACATATAACATGAATACATTTAAAGAGCAATGTTAAGAACTATTTTCTAATAAATGTATAGATGAATCCATTCTAAAATAACTATTCTTTAAAAGATATTATATCAATGATGTATTATGTAGGAACCAATACATTAATTTTGGAAGACAACAGTTGATTTAGTGTTATAGCATAGTAAGAACACACATTTATAGACTTATTATAATTTTAGATAATGATTACAATTGTATTTCAGTCTTTAAGACATGTTACATCGTCTACGTGTCATTTGCCATGCAAATGCTTATCATAGGCTTTAATTAGCCTAATTGTAAATAATTAAAAACTTACCCAATTTTCGATATCGGCAGTCATGCTAGGCCAGTAATACCGTTTGGAAATTGCATCCTGCGTTCTTTCTTTTCCACTCTGTCCACCTGTGGCAGTGGCATGGAACTCTTTAAAAACGTCATCTGCCTCTTCAGCACTTCGCACAACTTTAACCAAGCGCTCTTCATTTGTGCCCTTTCGGCGGACATAATAAAGCACCCCATCTGTCAAGAGATTAAATAAATAAAGCAGAACCTCGATTGCAAAATATGTGTATGCCACATACCAATTTGGTATTTTCATTTTGATACAAAACGCCATATATTGTAACAAAGGCAAAATGTAAAATAATGGCCTATAAAGCTAGGCCTGTTAGGTAAGATGTGGTCAACAGGCTTAGGATAGACATGGAAAGTATATTTTTATGTAACATAATTATACCTTTTACTTAAGTAATGTAGGTCTATGTAAAATATTTGTATGACTCATGATTTAAGACAGATCACTATGGTAGGCCTGTTTAGAATACATTTTACCTTTGATGGAATACTGTTGCGCACGTCGTCGAATGACATATTTTTCTGCCTTAGTTCGGGAATCAGGATATTTGCCAGCTGTTAAATATGTATATATTATACCATACTGTATTGGATCCATTTTGTCAATCTGTTAGTAGTCACACTCGAAAAACTATAATCGACCGCTATCTTCTTTCGCCTTCCAGAACTGAGAAACGTACAATGATGCAAACGACGTAGATATTTACGACAGAGCAATGCTGTTAAAATGATCTTTCAGAGAAAGCGTATGCGTCATGGAATAAACCAGGGCCTGATTATACAAAAAATCTGTACCACTGCCCCAAACAAACAAACAAACGAATAAATAAAATATAGCGCGTATAAAAGATTGAGTGGAAGTAAAATGTAGTTATTTGTTTATGAATGTTCTTAACAAAATCCAGGCAGTACAGTTATTGCTCACCATATGAAGCAAAGGTCCATACAAATCAAATTAATATGTTTCTAAATCTATTAGATTTATTATTAAAGTTGTGGCAGCATTGAAATACTTGTGATTTTTTTTTTTAATGAACAACAGACTTTAGTCTTTATTCTTGATATTTAAGAATTGAAGATACGTTCAAGTGAAATTGGGGAGTCTGAGTAAAGATCTCAAACCATAACTTAGGTTTAATCCTAAGTAAGTGGGAATGTGGTGAATCATTCTGCATTATAACATGTTTTAGAAACACTGTCTTTCTGATTTAAGTAGGGGGAACAGATTTTCCCGGGCACTGGGAAAATCCGTTCCCCCTGCCTTACTGGCTGTGGGAGTATGAGGGGTGGCTGAAAGTTATTCAATGACATGTCCATGTACCTATAGCAGAGTTAACATAAAGAGCAGCATGTTTTAGAAACACTGTCTTTGTGATTTAAGTAGGGGGAACAGTTTTTCCCGGGCACTGGGAAAATCCGTTCCCCCTGCCTTACTGTCTGTGGAAGTATGAGGGGTGGCTAGAAGTTATTTAGATATGATTAAATACTTATAAACTATTGCTATCAGTACTGAGGCCCAGAGTTGCTGCATGCCTGTTTTAGCAGGGGGAACTGAATATCCTGGATTTTAGGAAATAGTGTTTCCCTTTCATATTTGTGCGAAGAACCACGTGAGATGGCTGAAAGTCATTCAGGCACATAACTGCATAATGTAATAATGAAGTTGTATTATCAGTATCGAGGTCCAGACTTGCTGTGTGTCTGCTTTATCGAGGGGAACCATATATTCCAGCCTTACGCTAATAGTGTTCCCCTTTCGTATCTATACGCAAACGTATTGATGGTTTCATGAAAAGTGATTCAGCCATGCATTTCCATGTACAGCGCTGTCAGCAGTAGTTAAATGTAACGAGTAAGTTGCGTACAATTACGCCATAATTAGAATAAACAGTATTACGCAAAGTAGTATTACCAGCGATTGAAATAGTTTCAGTTCTTTAAATACACAGATATCGAAAAGACAGGCGATGTTTTTGCATAAATAGTTTGTTTCCCGCAGCACACTAAAGACATTAAGAAAGATATGAAAGAAATAAAGTAAGACATTAAGACGACAGCGAAACCGTATATCTACGAAGCAGCGGGTGACGTCGTGATTTCAGATCAGCGTGCGACAGGGGGAACATGGGGAAACTGAATTTTCCGTAACACCTGCTTTGATTTTCCAGACCCGTGTGACTACGTTTAACTTTAATTTCAATGTCATTTAAATTTAATAAAATGTGATTTAAATGTAATAGAAATAGCTTCTGGGCTCATACTTTCACGTTTGCATGTACTCATTGGTGTCACTGTTTTTTTATTACATTTTGAATATTTTTGAGCCTAGCCAATGAAAAATCGCGCCGCCTATTCCCTACTGTTGTCGGCTATATTACCTAGGCGGTTCACGGCTAAATACCACGCTCCCCGGTACTTCACATCAGACGCACTGAGTAGCCTGCGTGTATAATACAAGGTTAAAATTCCAATGGATTAATACCAGGAGTCACAGATGGTCTGTGGATCCTCGTAAAATCGCTGCAGCAAATGCGTTTTATGAACGAATTTAAATGACTTGTTGTTGGAAGCAGATACATTCAGCCTTCTGTCCGCGAAATGCAAGGTGCTGATATCAGATTTGACGTTTTATCTGAATGTCAGAGACTGTTTTAGTTCTGAAGTGTGTTCGGACTGAATGAACATTTGAACTAGACTGCAGAGGTCGCGCAGAGTTTGCGTTTGTAAGAGTTAACGTGAGTAATCTCGACGGAGCTTTGTAATTTAATTTAAAAAAAATGTAATTGTAATCCGTTACAGTTAAAAAAGTGTAATTAAATTACAGTTACTTATGGAATTATTCATGATTACAATTTTAGTTACATCATAAGATTGTATGCTAAACCTGGCTAATATCTTTAATAAGTGTTTTTATTGCTTTTCATGTTTTTCTTATGTAAAACATCCTCTTTTGCTATTTCCCTCCACAGCCGAACTTTTTAAACTATTCGATGCTTCTGATTGGTTATCCTGTCACGCATGGTTCGAATTACGGGGGGTACAGTACCCCCCAATCAAGACCCAGACCCCCCCCCCCAAAGAGACAAAAATAGCAGTTTGAAGGGGTCTTAACATTTTTCTTTTGTTGTAAAAAAAAAAAAAGCTAACCTCACCTCTATGTAAAACAATTTCAGACACTCCTAATGTGGACCGTACCATTTAAATCACCTCGGCGCTAGAAGCAGCCAGTCGGTTGCGTCATTCATTCTCATTGAGTGACATGT